>NC_064867.1:25772837-25882837 GCF_024139225.1 Suncus etruscus | reverse complement strand
ATAACAGTGCATGCTTAAAACATAAATATTACTGTTGTAAATCATGTTATTCAATGCTTAAAAAAAAAAAAAAAAAAAGAGGGGCCAGAGCAATAAGCACAGTTGATAGTGCATTTGTCTTGCATGTAGCCGACCCAGGTTTAAACCCCAGAATACCCTATGGTCTCCCAAGCCTTCCAGTAGTAATTTCTGAGCACAGAGCCAGGAGTAACCCCTGAATGCCTCTGGATGTGGCCCAAGAACAAAAACAAACCAATAACAAAAAAAGAAAAGAAAAACAAATAGATTAGTGAATGCAGAGGTATTAGGAAAAAAAAAGGGCTGGCCAGTTTGGGAGGCCACCAGGAAGGCAATAAAAACAATTAAGTTTCTCCAATATCTTGTTGATTTAATCTTCCCCTTAAGGGAGATATTTATATGCAAACATCTTTTCAAAGTCATTCTCCATTTTGCCTTCAGGGCCATTCCTATCCAATTTGCCTTTTAATGTATGTATATTCTTTTTTTTTGGAGGGGGTCACACCCGGCAGCTCTCAGGGGTTACTCCTGGCTCTATGCTCAGAAATCACTCTGAGGCCCGGAGAGATAGCACAGCTGCATTTGCCTTGCAAGCAGCCGATCCAGGACCAAAGGTGGTTGGTTCGAATCCCAGTGTTCCATATGGTCCCCCTCCCCTCCCCCCCCCCCCGTGCCTGCCAGGAGCTATTTCTGAGTAGACAGCCAGGAGTAACCCCTGAACACCGCCAGGTGTGCCCCCCCCAAAACAAAACAAAACAAAACAAAACAAAAAAATCACTCCTGGCAGGCTCGGGGGAACCATATGGGACGCCAGGATTCTAACCACCTTCTGCATGCAAGGCAAATGCCTTACCTCCATGCTATCTCTCCGACCCCCTAAAATTATATTTTGAGGATGGTTGCTCCCTAACCTATACAACTACTTGATTTTCTTACCTACAAAATATTAGGTAGCATCTTCAATATCTATAAAATTGCTTGTTCTTTTTGTGAGTGGAGTAGGATGGGAGAGGTCCCTGGTCTATTCTGGCCCCAGTCCAAAGCCGTTCCAGTAGTTCTGAAGGCCCCAGGCTACTCCAGGACCGGTGAGATGATGTCACTGTTTTTTATGAGCTATCTGCTAGCCCTGAAAGTTCTTCTAGATGTGGAAATATTTTTTTTTTCGGGCCACACCCGTTTGATGCTCAGGGGTTACTCCTGGCTAAGCGCTCAGAAATTGCCCCTGGCTTGGGGGACCATATGGGACGCTGGGGGATCGAACCGCGGTCCTGATTCTTGGCTAGCGCTTGCAAGGCAGACACCTTAACCTCTAGCGCCACCTCGCCGGCCCCTAGATGTGGAAATATTTAAGGTCTATTTTCATCAAAGCATTCTAGTGCATAATACAGTACTTTCAACTATATCACCATATAACCGCTAGAACCCCAAACATAGAAGACTTTTTTTGGGGGGGCATACCCAGTGACATTTAGGGTTACTGCTGGCTCTACAAGTTTGGGGGACCATATGGGATGCCAGGGATTGAACCTGGGGTTGGCCTCATGCAAGGCAAAAGCCATACCTGCTGTGCTATCACTCCAGCCCCGCAAACTTATAAATCTTAAAATTAAACTTCTGTAGCTATTTAGTCATTATCTACTAATGCTACCCATCTTATATCAATCACTCAAATCTTTATTTTTACAAATTCAGTACTTTTAGATTCTACATATAAGTGATGTCATGCAGATTTTAACTATTACTGTCTAAAATAGTGGTTTCCAAATACCAGTTTGTGAACCAGTCCACAAGTGGAGAAAGATTGATTTGGGGGGGTGGTTTGGGTCACACCGGTCGGTGCTCAGGGGTTACACACCAAACTTTCTCATTTCAATTTCTACTAGTTTCTAATAATCAAAAAGTAGGGGCCCGGAGTGATAGCACAGCGGCGTTTGCCTTGCAAGCAGCCAATCCAGGACCAAAGGTGGTTGGTTCGAATCCCGGTGTCCCATATGGTCCCCGTGCCTACCAGGAGCTATTTATAAGCAGACAGCCAGGAGTAACCCCTGAGCACCGCCGGGTGTGGCCCAAAAACAAAACAAAACAAACAAACAAAAAAAAGAAATAATCAAAAAGTAAAGTACAAGCATAAAAATAGATACTTAGACAAATAAAGTAAAATTTATACTTCAGAAATAAACCTTCATATTTATGGTTACTGATATTTGATAAAAAAAGAAGAAAATTGAATGGGTCAAAGACAGTCTCTTCAATAAATGATGTTAGGGGGATAAATATATGCTGAATAAAATTAATTTTTATATTAGTCACATAAATCAACTCAAAATGAATTAAAGTTTTCAACAAATTCTAGAATTTTAAAACTTCTGGAATAAAATATGGGGGAAGCCCTTTAATATTGGTATTGACAATGAACTTTTGTTTTAAAGTAAAGTTATTCAACTTATTTACATCTGTCCTACATAATGGTTCATGGGCAAGAAGTTATAAGCAAGGTGGTAGGCCAGTGGTTTTCAATCTTTCTACACACCAGGCTGGAGCGATAGTACAGCAGTAGGGTATTTGCCTTGCACATGGCCAAAACAGGCCAGACCAAGGTTCAATCCCAGCATCCCATATGGTCTCCTGCGTCTGCCAGGAGCGATTTCTGAGTGCTGAGCCAGTAGTAACCCCTGAGCACTGCCTGGTGTAACCCAAAACAAAACAAAACAAAAAAAGTCTTTACACAAAATTTGATAGGAATTGCAGGCAAACTATAGAGAACTTTGATTACTATGAATATTTTAACACTATTAATTTTCTTTTCTTTTCTTTTCTTTTTTTTTTTTTTTTTTTTTTTGGTTTTTGGGCCACACCCAGCGGTGCTCAGGGATTACTCCTGGCTGTCTGCTCAGAAATAGCTCCTGGCAGGCACGGGGGACCATATGGGACACCGGGATTCGAACCAACCACCTTTGGTCCTGGATCAGCTGCTTGCAAGGCAAACGCCGCTGTGCTATCTCTCCGGGCCCACTATTAATTTTCTTAATCCTGATCACATGATATCTGCCCATTTATTTGTGTTCTCTGAGAGTGACTTGAGGTCATATTTGGAATTAAAATTAGTTTAAGTATGCCCTTGATTATTTGCACACTATAATTAATATACAAATATCTAAATATCAAACAATTTCTTCCTTTTAGAAGACTAGAATTTTGGTTTTTTATTTTGGGGCCACATCCAGTAACGCTCAGAGGTTACTGCTGGATATGTGCTCAGAAATCACTCCTGGCTTGGGGGACTATATGGGATGCCGGGGATCAAACCGAGGTCCATCCTGGATCAGCTGTGTTAAAGGCAAACTCCCTACCGCTGCGCTATTGCTCCAGCCCCAAACTTTTAGGATTTTGATTTTCTATAGGTTGCCATGTCTGTCAACCCAGTTGTATGACAAGATCCATACCAGGTGGAAGAACATTCAAGGAATGCTCCTTCCTGGAACAAGACAATGGCCTCTTGGCCCCATTTCTAGGACTTTGTATAATTATACTTTGTGTTACAAGTGTGATCTATATATTTGGACTTAAGGATTTAGGAGATCCTAATAAGGAAATTTCACATTTAAGATATTCAAAAGTCTTTTTTTGTGGGGGGTGCACACCCAATGGCGCTCAGGAGTTACTCCTGGCTCTGTGCTCAGAAATCACTCCTGGGAGGCAAGGGTTCATATGGGATGCTGGGATTCGAACTACCGTCCTTCTGCATGCAAGGTAAATGCCTACCTCCATGCCATCTCTCCAGCCCCTATTCAAAAGTTTTTAAGGAATCCTTAGAAAGTTCATGGATGAACTACAAAGATATGAACAGGCAATTTCTCAGTACCAGGCTTTGGAAATCCCAGCAGCATCAGGCTCTGGAAATCCTAACAACTAGGAGAAAACCTGACCTTTTAAAAAACCTCTCTAGGGGGCCCGGAGAGATAGCACAGCAGAGTTTGCCTTGCAAGCAGCCGATCCAGGACCAAAGGTGGTTGGTTCAAATCCCGGTGTCCCATATGGTCCCCCGTGCCTGCCAGGAGCTATTTCTGAGCAGACAGCCAGGAGTAACCCCTGAGCACTGCCGGGTGTGGCCCAAACACAAAAAAAAAACAAAAACAAAAACAAAAACAAAAAAACCCCTCTAGGGCTGGCGAGGTGGCGCTAGAGGTAAGGTGTCTGCCTTGCAAGCGCTAGCCAAGGATCAGGACCGCGGTTCGATCCTCCAGCGTCCCATATGGTCCCCCAAGCCAGGGGCAATTTCTGAGCGCTTAGTCAGGAGTAATCCCTGAGCATCAAATGGGTGTGGCCCGAAAAACAAAACAAAAACAAAAACAAACAAACAAAAAAAAACAAAACAAAAAACAAAAAACCCTCTAGACCCTCCCATCAGGAAGTCTGCTGCACCAACTGTTCGGACCAAATATGGTCCTGCCCATGTGATTAAAGGTCAGATCTGACAGCCACCAAAATGCAAGAAGAGTACGCAAAGGGTAACCGATGATCCATTACCGTTCACAGGAGCTTACAGCCCAGGTGGACAATGACGCATAAACATTAACGATAGACATAAAAGATTTGAGGATTTGTTATTATGGCAGAGAATCAAATGTGGGGAACTGACTGGTACTTATTGAATAAACGACAAAAGATAAGCCTCATAAAGCTAAAAAAATAATTTGCTAAGTGGTTAAACATTACCAAAGAGAAAGAAACAAATAAGGATATTCTGAAAGCCTTCACTGAACCTATTAAAGATCCCAAAGTATGGAAAGGGAAATTATTTTCTTAGAATTATGTAAAACTTGTGCTTACTCTTTTTCCAATAAGTTCTTGTAACCTATTGACTAAATTTAATCGCTCTACTAAGCACTTCTATCTGTGCTAAGTGCACAGATGGGAGATGGGAGATGGACTAATGTAGATCATTGTTTTTTTGTTACTTCCTTCTCATTATGTAAATCTGCATCTATAAGCCAAAATATTGCATATAGAAGATAGACACTTTGAGCAAATAAATTGGAGTCATTCTTGCAATTAGACTCCGTGTTTCTTCCTCACTGACTCCACCAACGACCATGGGGATTCTGAACCCTTGACTCAAGAGGACTGCAGCAATAGATCCTTATAATTATTATATGTAAGAGTGTTAAAATATGTAGAGTGTTAAAATATGATTTATCCATCTACAGAGAGGATGTCTTTGCTAATGTAGAATGTTTAGCCTCATAACTGGTCTCTGATTACTGGAAGTCATGAGCAAACCCCATTCCTTCGCTATCATGACAATAAAAAAATATCCCTGGAGTTTGTGGATATTGTAAAAATACACATATGCATGGTGTTTGGATATGGTAGGTATGGTAAAAGAGTACCACAGGTTAACTGTGCTTTCCAAAAATTTCAGCCCTCTACCCCCACAACCTCCTCAATTTATTTTTCTTGTAATATGAACTTGACATGCCTCTAATGAGAAATGCACGGAAAGATGAGGGATATTGAATTCTCTCACTTGAAACTGTGTAGACTTTCATAATTGTATCACTTAACAGAGGGGGCAGAGAAACACTATGTCATCAAAGTTAGATGATAAATGGCAAAGCAGTTTCACCAGGTTATGTCTCTACACGCCTAACTTTATGAGGATGGTCACGAGGAAGGTCAAAACCTCAAGATTTCTACTGTAGCCACCACCTGAGATTTCTTTTAAAACCATAGAAAACTAAAACATATAGGCTAAATAAAATTCCTCGGGGCCAGCGAGATAGCATGGAGGTAAGGCGTTTGCCTTTCATACAGGAGGTCATCGGTTCGAATCCCGGTGCCCCATATGGTCCCCTGTGCCTGCCAGGAGCAATTTCTGAGCCTGGAGCCAGAAATAACCCCTGAGCACTGCTGGGTGTGACCCAAAAACCTAAAAAAAAAAAAAAAAAAAAATTCCTCCAGAGTTTTTATGTTAGTTGATTAGAATTTGTTATAGGGGTCGCTCATAATGCTGACATTACCCTGGCCTCCTCCACAACATATAGGCATCCCTAAAAGAGGCACTTTAATCTTTCTTCATTAATAACAAAACAAGGCAAAAAAACAAACAAAAAAGAAAGCAAGGCAATCAAATGACCATATATATCCCATTACTACCAGATTTTCCCTTCTACGACCATCTTTATTGCTAGTTCAGAAAAAAAAACATTCTGGTATTGATTTATGGTATGGCAAGCACATCAAACAGAATCAATTAACATTTCAGAGGAATTTTCATTCCTACAAGCAAACCACACTTACTTTTAGAAACATCTGAAGTAAAGGCCATGGATTTGGTTTCATTTTCAAACCACATGGGCATATCCAATTGTTATAAACAAGAGACTTATAAAGGTCAGATTTTAGTAGCAAAGTCCTCTCTAGTATGATTGTCAGTTTTGAACAATCATGTCCCCTAGAATTAAGTGGCTTTAAAGTTTGAGAGCAAGATAAATTAGCTAGCTTGGTATAGCACTTTTTCTATCAAGATCATCTTTGGATATGAGTAAGAAGTCAAACCAATAGTAGTTTAAAGAAATGTTCATTTTGGGTTAAAAATTTAGGTTGTGGTGGGCCGGAGTGATAGCACAACGGTAGGGCATTTGCCTGGCATGTGGCCAAACCGGGATGAACCCGGGTTCGAACCCTAGCATACCATATGGTCCCCAGAGTCTGCCAGAAGTGATTTCTGAGCACAGAGCCTGGAGTAACCCATGAGTGCTGCAAGGTGCGCCACCTCCCCCAAATTTAGGTACTGGGCTGTTTTAATTCAGAGATTTGATCATAATCAGGGCTAGCATTTCTGCAATTTTCTACCTTTTTCTCATGTTTTTTGAATTGTGACATTAGGATTATTGTAGCTTTAGGAATCACATCTATCTATGATCAAGACTGAAGAAAGGTCAAAGGGGAAAAGAGTGGAATCACACTGTCTTCTCATATATTTGCTATATATCTTTTAAAACATTTTTATTTTTATTTTTTGGTTTTTGGGTCACACCCAGCAGCCCTCAGGGGTTACTCCTGGCTCTATGCTCAGAAATTGCTCCTGGCAGGCTCAGGGAACCATATAGGATGCTGGGACTCGAACCGCTGTCCTGCATGCGAGGCAAACACCTTACCTCTGTGCTATCTCTCTGGCCCCATATTTTTTAAATTTAATTTTTAAATTTTGCTATATATTTTATTTGGCAAAATATTACATTGTTAATCATCAATGTAAGGGATATCGGAAAAGTATAGTTTTAGTTTTTTTTATATTCTATAGTTAGGTAATGGAGAAGCTACTGTGGGTGCTGTATGACTCTGCAGTGTGTAAAGTTACAACATAAATAGAAGTTTATCTTAACTAAATGTAAAAAATATACATGAATCAATAGGTTTATTGACATACAGGACCTTCTATTCATTTATAATTTCATTCTTCTGATTTTAAAACACAGATATACACATAAAGGTATTTCAGTTTCCAAAATTACTTGGGTTGCGTTGATCACTCAGTATGTGCAGTATAATCTCATTTTTATGAAAACAGGTATGAACAAATAGGGATTCAAAAACAGTATGGAAGAACACACACTAAAATATGAATATGAAGCAGGCAGACAAGCATGGAGGAAAGCCTCCTGCACATTCCCAATCAAGGCAGCACATTTTTGAGATGTAATACAACTAAGACACAGAATTTGAAGAAACTTCGTCATCACCTGGCACCACAACAAGCCCAGAGAAAACTGGACTCCCTACAGAGAGACGCTTCAGCAGAATAAAAGCCAGGAAAGGAATAACAAAGATCATCAACCACCCCCAACCGCTTCCAAGGTAACTTCCCTAGCAACAACCCTTATCAGGGTAGAGTAGAAAGACCCAGGTAGGGGGAATTTGGGAGAAACCCTATAAAAGCCGACTTGAAACAAAAGAGGTGCACACTTGTCTTGCTGGGTACATGGTGCTCTAGCCCATGTTGCCTGCATGTCCCCTCTTGAGATGTGCAATTTCCTACTTGCTAGGTTGTAGACAAGGGCTCTTTTCTCCTTTGTAGAAGCTTGGGCTCTTTCTCAAGCAAGTTTCTCTCTCTCTCTCTCTCTCTCTCTCTCTCTCTCTCTCTCTCTCTCTCTCTCTCTCTCTCTCTCTCTCTCTCTCTCTCTCTCCCCCCCCCCTTATTCTCTCCCTCTCTTCTCAGAACCTCCAAATAAAATCAGTTTTTATTTTATTGCTAGTTTCCCCTAAAATTCCTTTCTATGAGGGAAGATGATAAACCCGAGAGACCTGGGCATGGTCCACAGTCCTACATCTTCCCAGCTCTGGGTGGTGGATGTGAATAGAGAGAAAGCTGCAGTTCCTTACTTGGGGCTGCTGCCTTTCTCCTTGCTGCTTCACGTTCACGTTCACCCCAGGGAACTCCAATGGCATCAGATCCATGTAACACTCACATATTTCTTTACTTTTCTACAATAAATACTACATCAACTATGATCAGAAAAAAAAAAATAAAAGAGAATCAGCATTTAAAGTTGTAACTTTTAGGGGCTGGAGAGAGAGCACAGCGGTAGGGCATTTGCCTTGCACACAGAAGGTCGATGGTTCGAATCCTGGCAATGAATATGGCGCTGAAAGGTAAAAGAAATAAAAATTTTCTCTACAGCTTCTCGAGGACTTGCCCTTGATGCTCTGGACCCCACCTATTCCTAAATCCCAAGAACTTGCCCTTGACCAGAAGAAACATTTTAACTGTTGCAAACTTTGTGACTTGTGGTTATCTAAATCTTGCAAAAATGGAATTGAACAAATGTCAAGTGTCACATACTTCCTGAAATGGACCACCCTACTTTAATTTTCCACTGTCTGAAAAGCTATATAAAGGCTTGTTAAATCTGGTTTGGGGCCCTCATCCTCTGGCTTATGTTAGGCCACTTTGAGAGCCCCTGCATATGATTGCATAATAAAATCCCTTGCTTTTGCATGGTCTCTGCCTCTTGGAGTCCTTAGAGGGGTGCATGTGGAATTCCCGAATTTATCAGTCCTTGTGCCTGCCAGGAGCGATTTCTGAGCGCAGAGCCAGGAGTAACCCCTGAGCGCTGTCGGGTGTGACCCAAAAACAACAGCAACAACAACAACAACAACAAATTATAGCAATGAAATGTAATGTCTTAACATTGATATAGTCTTGTAAATGGACCTATACATTTGAACATCTAGTGTGACAAAACCCTAATATGCTAATATCATCTTACTAAATCTGAACAATTAGGTGATAAAGTTACTATAGAGAATTGTAATTTTCTGTGTTTCCCATTAAAAAAAAGGCAATCATGGGACCGGAGAGATAGCGTGGAAGTAGGGCATTTGCCTTGCATGCAGGAGGATGGTGTTTCGAATCCCGACATCCCATATGGTCCCGAGCCTGCCAGGAGCGATTTCTGAGCTTGGAGCCAGGAGGAACCCCTAAGTGCTGCTGGGTATGACTCAAAAACCAAAAAAAAAAAAAAAAAAAAAGGGCAATTATCACAAATAACTACTAATGAGTTAATGAGCTGACCATCAATGAATTTACTGTCTAGTCAAATATTGTTCTCCACTTGGAGCGATAGCACAGCAGTAGGGCATTTGCCTAATACATGAACTTGGGATAGATCCCCTGAGTCTGCAGGAGTGATTTCTGAGCTCACAACCAGGAGTAACCCTTGAGTGTGCTGGGTATGGCCTCAAAACAACAACAAAAACAAACAAACAAAACCCCCAAAACTCCCCTAATGCAATTTTTAGCAATCCTTATGGTCCTCTGAGCACCTCTAGGGGTAACTCCTGGATTACACAATAGATGTAAGCCTTGAACACTATTGCGTGTGGCTCCCTAACCAAAATAATTAACAATAAGTACAATAAGTACACATATTTTTATATTTGTAAAATAATTCCATTAAAAAGTTGACAGCCAAGGGAATTCCCTTTCTTACTTCCTCAATACTTACTGTGCCTCAGCAATAAAACAAAAAGCAAAACAAAAAAACCTTGCCACACCAGCACTCCTTTTGTTTGTTTTTCTTTTAACTTTTTTCATTTTTCTTCTTTTTTTTCTTTTCTTTTTTCCCCACTCTTGTGGTTATTATTTGGTGATTTTTTTGATAGTTACTGTCTTTTTTTTTAAAACTGTTGTTTTTTTGTTGTTGTTGTTGTTGATGTTTTTGTTTTCTTTCTCTTTTTTTTTCGTTTTTGTCTTCCAGCAGAATCATACAACTTGAATCATCTTGTTCTGCTTCATGACTTGAGGAGGAAAAATAAAAATGAAACATAAAAATAAAAAATCAAACTGCCGTATGCACATTGAGTGGAATTAGAAAATGATCAGAATTAAGCACCAAACCCAAAGTCAACAACAGAATCGATACCCTGCATACAACAAGCTATATACAAAGGAGAACAGTTACACTAGTACTTGGGGGCAGGAGGGCAAAGGAGGGAGATATGGGACACATGCTGGGAAAAAGGGAGGAGGGTGGACAACCCTGGTGTGGGAATAGCCCTGATTCACTGTCACTATGTGCCTTCAATATTATTGTGAAATATTTGTTACTCACTTTTTGATCACAATAAAAATTATTATTTAAAAAATAAGTTGACAGAAGAACTAAACAGACATTTTTCCAAAGAAGATACACAGATAAAACTAACAACACCCCAAAAAAAACAAAACCAAAGAAAAGAAACACCCCAAACCAAAAAAAATAATCTAAAAGAAAGAAACTTAATTAAAAAATGAGGACTCGGGCAGGAGAGATAGCACGGAGGTAAAGCGTTTGCCTTGCATGCAAACGGTCAGTGGCTCAAATCCCGGCATCCCATATGGTCCTCAGAGCCTCCCAGGAGTGATATCTGAGCTTAGGGCCAGGAGTAACCCCTGAGCGCTGCCGGGTGTGACCCAAAAACAAAACAAAAAAAAAATGAGGACTCAAAAGACTTTGATGACCTTTAGGATGGAAAGCTTAGCCCTTTTCTACTAGCAATGGCTCAAACAAAACAAAACAAAACAACAACACAGCTTAAAGAAAGACAAGGAGAGAAAGCTGCGGAAATGAATTATAAAGCCTGTGGGAAAATATTTCATGTAATGGATGGTGGGGAAAACAGGTAGCAAAAATGTAGGGTAATTTAAATTGAGATCTAATTACATTTCCGCCTCTTGAACTTTCTGTTGGAGAGATGTTGAAAGCACTTTTCCACACGATAGGGTCTGAAGTAGCAGCATCACCTTAGAATACAAACTACTTCTTTACAATCTTGGCCTTACTCTCAAACCTGACAGGCCCATTTATTGATTCAATTAATATCTATTGGACATTTACCATATATGACATACTGCTCTAGGTATTGAAAATACTCTGTTGAAGAAGAATTATATAATCACTGTCCTCATGGACTTTATGCTTTGGTGAGGGAAAGAAAAGACTTCAAGCAAATAATTATTTCCACCAATACATTTTTAATGATAATAAGTGTATGAAGAGAAAGTTCAGGGCTCATGGGATGATATAATGTGGAAGGGAAAGTGAGGAAGACTTTCTTGGAGGGTTAGCACTCTGAAACTTGAAAAATGAGCAGTTTTTTCCCCTTATATATAAAGTTGATGAAGAACATTGAGTGGAGAAGAGAGTCAAGGGCCTTGCGCTGGGAAGAGATTTTTCAGGTTAAGAACAAAAGGAAGTCAAGTGTGGGGAACTGAAACGGTGAGTAATAGCTTCTATGGTGGTGAAGATGGACAGGGTGTTAGATTGGTTCTGTTTTGGTAATACCCTCAACATTTGTGGGTCACTTCCTATGGTGCTCCGGGCACCAAGAAGTGCTGGGGCATGAACCCTGAGCTCATGAATACAGAATATGTTTTCTAGCCCTGTGAGTTATTTCCTTGGCCTCAAATTAAGGATTTTAACTTTATTTGGAAAATAAGGGGGAGAAGTCCAAAGAACACAGGTACTTTGCGATGACAGTTTATTTTAATTATTTTTAGGATTTTTAGGCCACACATGAGGGTGCTCAGGGGTTACTCCTGGTTCTGAGCTCAGAAATTACTCGTGGCAGGGTCTGGAGGGATAGCATGAAGGTAGCGCGTTTGGCTACGGTGATTCAAACCCCGGCATTCCATATGGTCCCCCGTGCCTGCCAGGAGCGATTTCTGAGCATAGAGCCAGAAGTAACCCCTGAGAGCTGCTGGGTGTGACCCCCCATAAGAGAAATTACTCCTGGCAGGCTTGGGGGATAATATAGGATGATGGGGATTGAACCCAGATAGGCTCTACCTACTTTGCTTCAGCCTCTCATGCTTTTGTTTGTTTGTTTATTTATTTATTTATTTTTTTTTGGTTCACACCCGGCAGTTCTCAGGGGTTACTGAGCAAGCAAATGCCCTACCTCCATGCTAACTTTCTGGCCCCTACAGTTTATTTTTTAAAAGGTCATTATATTAATAGCCGTCAAGGTATAACATATATATATGCATATAACATATATATATATATGCATTTTTTTTACCATGATTGAAAGAGTACTGGAAGATAAATCAAAAAGCACTTCAATGGGGGGTGGGAGTGATATCACAATAGTAGGGCATTAGCTTACCCACAACTCGGAATGACCCAGTTTGATTCCCAGCATCCCATATGGTCCCCTGAGCTGCTAGGAACGATTTTTTAGTGCAGAACCAGGAATAACCCTTGAGCTGGGTGTGGCCCTAAACAAACAACCAAAAGCACTTCAATGGATGGAAGAGGAAACTCAACACAACTACCTAATCTATTGATCTCTCGGTATATATGTAAAATTGTCATGGTAAAATGCATTTCAAATACGTAGGGGAATTATTTATGTATTAAAATTCTTGAATGAATACTATCTTA
The DNA here is from genome assembly GCF_024139225.1 of Suncus etruscus. Lineage (NCBI taxonomy): Eukaryota > Metazoa > Chordata > Mammalia > Eulipotyphla > Soricidae > Suncus > Suncus etruscus. The sequence goes on along the minus strand of NC_064867.1, from coordinate 25,869,890 downwards.
CTGAGAAAGCATAACTTATACATAGAACACTTAAAGACAACATTTAAGTGATAGAAGCTCCAGAAGATATAATAGAGAAATCACACACACACACACACACACACACACACACACACACACACACACACACACAAAACTATTCTGCTGGGTCGGAGTTATAGCACAGAGGTAGGCATTTGTTTGCCTTGCAGTTGGCTAAGTTGGGACAGACCTGGATTTGATTTCCAGCATCCCATATGGCCCCCTAAGTCTGCCAGAAGCCATTTCTGAGCCCAGAACCAGGAGTAACCCCTGAGTGTAGTCAGATGTGGCCCCAAAACAAAACAAAATAAAAAACAAGCAAACAAAAATCTATTCTGTGTGAGGAACGCTTTTTCTGAGCAGGTTTTAAAATGCAGATATTGTAACAATGATGGTGGTATATGATGTAGGCCCAGGAGATATGGCAGTGAATCACTTCAAAGCATATTTTCACATGGAACCAGCCAAGTGGGTGTTGTCGAATTGAGGTGGATGAAAGAGCGAGAGTTGAAAAATGTTAAGCTTCCAAATTTGTAGTTTGAAGAATGCAGTGGGTGGTACTGCTGCCTACTAAGTTGGGAACTGATGCAGGAATGATAAAAAAAAATCAGTTTGGATTTAAGAATTTTGTATTTCTTTTTTAAATATACATTCTATTTATTTATTTATTTATTTATTTTGGTGTTTGGGTCACACCTGGTGGCGCTCAGGGTTACTCTTGATTCAAAGAGCACCATCAAAAAAGTGAAAGAAAACACATAGAAAGTCTAGTTACACATATGCTAAAGGACTTATCCGGTATATATTCATATGTTACCTACAAACTGTTAAAGATTACCTTAATAGGGGCCAGAGAGATAGAACAGCAGTAGGATGTTTGCCTTGCATGCAGAAGGACTGTGGTTCGAATCCCGGTATTCCATGTGGTCCCCCAAGCCTGCCGGGGTGATTTCTGAGTGTAGATCCAGGAGTAGCCCCTGAGCACTGCAGGGTGTGAACTCCCCCCCCCAATAAAATGATCAACTTAATAACAATTCAAAAATGGGCAGAGGATTTGAATAGACATTTCTTCAAAGAAGATATATGGTTGTCCAATAGAAAAGATGCTAAAATCATCATTAGTCATTAGGGACAAGCCACAATGCAATACTACTCCTTATTCACTAGAATAGCTATAATGATATTATAGGAAAAAACTGTCTGTAATCATGTGCAGACTTAAACTCTACAACCATGGCTGGAAGGGATGTTATTTATTTATTTATTTAGTTTTTGGGCCACACCAGAGATGCTTAGGGGTTACTCCTGGCTCTATGCTCAGAAATTACTCCTGGCAAGCCTGAGGGACCATATGAGACGCCGGAAATAGACCCTGGGTAGGCAGCATGTAAAGCACCTAGAAGTGATGTTAAATGATTTGGAAATAGTTTTTAAATGATTCACAATTATAATTCTAGGTATTTACCAAAAGAAATACAACATATGGCTACATAAAATCTTATGCATGAATGTACACAACAGAATTATTCCAAAAGAAGGAAGCAAACCAGATGACAAATGAAAGAACAACATATGGGATATCATACAAAATGCTATTTGGTAATAACAGAAATAAAATACTGATACAAGATATAACAGGAATAATGCTAAGTGAAAAAGACCAAATGCTGAATACCAGATACAGGAGTTGAGCTAGCTTCAATCCCTGGCATCTCATATAGTTCCCTGAGCCTGCCAGGAGAGATTTTGAGCACACACGCACACACACACACACACACACACACACACACACACACACACACACACACAGAGAGATTTAAAAAAGTCTAGAACACAAATTTCTAGCAACAAAGTAGATTCCTGATTGCCTAGTTCATAGGACAAACTGTATTGGGAAAAGATGGAGGAAAGTGAAGAGTGACTAATAGTTATTTTTGTTGCAACATGGTGATTAAAATGTTCTAAAGTTACATGGATTATTAAGCAAACCTCTAAGATACTTAAAAAACCCCACAATTATGTCTTTTAACATGTAAATTGTCTCTTTTAGTATGTATTTAAAAATAGTCCATATTTGTGGTGAGCTTCTTATCTAGAGCTGAACCTTCCAGCCCTCCTCTCTTTTGTCTCTGAGAATTATTGCAAAAATGTCTTTTATATTTCTTAAAACCCATAGACGATTCTGCAGTTAGAAAAATAACTACACTGACAACTATCATCACAATGTGAATGAATGAGGGAAGTAGAAAGCCTGTCTCAAATACAGGTGGGGAGTGGGGAGGAGGGAGATTTGGGATATTGGTGATGGGAATATTGCACTGGTGAAGGGGGGTTGTTCTTTATATGACTGAAACCCAACTATTTTATATTTGTAATCAAGGTGTTTAAATAAATATATTAAAAAGTAGTCTGGGGGCCAGAGAGATAGCATGGAGGTAAGGCGTTTGCCTTACATGAAGGTCGGTAGTTCGAAACCCAGCATCTCATACGGTCCTCTGAGCCTATACACACATATCTCACTAATGCTCTGAAATTTAACTTGGTTGTTAAATAGTAGCTTTCCAAAAATGTTCTTGTGAAGAAGAACCGTGGTCTATTGTTGCATGTGGGGTGAGTGGAGGGGCCAAGGGGCTTCAGAATAAGGTCTCATCTCTCCCTTCCCAATCCCATCCTATCCCATCCCATCCCATTCTCTTAATGTTGAAATAAAAGGCCAAGGCTTTTACCTTCTATTTTCCCCATTTTTTTTTTTTTTGTTTTTGTTTTTGGGCCATACCTGGCGGTGCTCAGGGGTTACTCCTGGCTGTCTGCTCAGAAATAGCTCCTGGCAGGCACAGGGGACCATATGGGACACCGGGATTCGAACTAACCACCTTTGGTCCTGGATCGGCTGCTTGCAAGGCAAACACCGCTGCGCTATCACTTCGGGCCCTCTGCTAGTGCTTTAATGAGTTCATTGGTGATTTAATAATTTTCAAAACTATGCTTACCACTGAACATTTTCTTTCCTTTCTCATCTCTTTAGTTTTTCTTTCAATTTCCTATTCTTTTTTAATCATGTTGCTTTTGGTCTTCCTGAAACAACTGTATCATGATCAGTTATGTCAACTATGTGATGCATTTTCTTCAATAAATAAAAATATTATTAAAATATTGCTAAAAATAGCAAACAAACATTTGACAATATAAAGATGAGATCATGTATTTGGGTGAAAAGTCTGAGAAGGGTCTACATTAGGGAACTATAGAAAAGTATTTGGAGGCGAAATAGAATTGGTGATAAAATCATGAAAAAAATGAGCATAAATAGAAATAAATCACCTGGATATTAGAATCCTCAATAATTACATAGAGCAAACAGGAGGCAGCAGGAAAGGAGAATGGAATCTGGTTCATTGGAAGAAGAGGACCATTATTTATTTTATCTGGAGTCAAGCCACAGTAACTTTTCTTCCACCTCTACAGTCTTCCTTCAAATCAATATTTCTGAGAGCAAAAAGAGTGAAGTTCTCTGTACATTATATAACACTTCCATGCCTTTATTCATTCAGTGCCTTCTTTCAGCAATTAAACACTTTGGTTGCACTAATAAAGTATGAAGAATCAGTCAACTTAAATCTGAGTAATTCCAATTTTCTCCATACACATCTATTCATGATTCTGCATTTGATGGCTTAATATATGCTGAATTATGTTTCCATTTTCTGCTTATTGAATGACTTGTTTCATATTTTTATTTCTGTATTCTTTTTTTAAAATTTATTTTTTATTTTTTATTTCTGTATTCTGAATAAAAAAAGAAGAAAATCCAATTCCTCTTCCCTCCCTCCCTTCCTTTATTGTCCTGCAATAAAAATAAAGAAATAAAAAATAAAGAAATAATAGAATAGGGTCTCCTCATCAAAGGGAGTGTCTGAGCAGACTTTCCTGAGCCTCTGGTCTCTTTTCTCAGCTACAGGGACTAAGCCACGCCTCCCGGGCGGGCCTTATTAGCCCTCACCCAATCGCAGCGCTTCTTGTCCGTCACTTCCGCTTCGCAACCGGAAATGAGGTCAAGGGGGCCGGTGATCTTTCCCGGGAGTCCTGCGTTTGCAGTGGCTGCTGCGAGTTGGTGGAGCTGGAAGTGGGGCGACCCTCTCCTTCTTGGGATGCCCCCAATTTATTCCTCGTAGTGAAGTCCTGCAGGAGGCCAGCGATTTGCGCGAAGGAAAGGAAACCCGGGTCTTTTTTGGTGCCTCAGGAAGGGAAGGAGAAGGAGGAGCTGGCCTGTGGGCATCCTCCTTGGTGTCCAGAGTGTGTCATCCACCTGATTGACTTCAGGGGTCCCCCTCTGTGGCCTCTCGGGGGTCCCCTCTGGTCGCTCGCATTCCACCCTCTGCTTGGCAAGGAAGACTTCCCTCCTCTCAGAGAAGATTGGCAGCTGCTGACCTTCCCCTTCCTAGGCCAGATCCTTCCTCAAGGGACTCGCCATCATGACCCCAGTGTGAGCAGTTGACCCAGTTGGTGACACTTGGTCAGATCTCACGGGTAAATGCTGATTTGGAAGCCTGGTGGGGTGCATCTTTGCTGCTTTGCACAACCTGAGGCCTGGTGGGGTGCATCTTGGCTGCTTTGCACAACCAGAGTCAGGGGATCCCTGCCTGGCTAGTATGCCTTTTGGGTCAGTTCTAGCATTTCAAGGTGCAGGGTTTTCTTCTCCTTCCTTGTGACAAAAAAGCCACACGACTTGCTGTCCTTTTTCTGTAAGCTGGTAATGGCAAAGTCAATACTGATTTCTTTATATTTTGGAATCTCAACCTGATCTCTGAGGAGCCCCCCCCACATAACTCCTGAGTTATTTATTTTAGCTGGTTGTTCTTTTTTGGTTTTGGGGTCACACCCTGCTGTACTCAGGAGTTATTCCTGGCTCTACGCTCAGAAATCACTCCTGGCAGGCTCGGGGGACCAAATGAGATGCCAGGATTCGAATCACTGTTCTTCTGTGTGCAAGGCAAATGCCCTACCTCCATGTTATAACTCCAGCCCCAATTTTAGCTGGTTGTTTTGAATGTTTAATGTATTGATGTCTTTCTTCCAAAGATTGTAGATACTTGTTGGAGAGGGACAGATTACTGGTGGCCTTCCTAATCCCAAGTGTAATATGGAATACATTGGTAAAAATTTCTCAGAAAACAGACATTCTCCAGCTTCCACCTACTATCAGCAGAGCCTCCCAGAAACGACAACATGAAATAACAGATCATTGTAGATAAATGTGCCTAAAAGGCAAGATATGATGCTCTGAAGCAGGGGTCCTCAAACTTTTTAAACAGGGGTCCAGTTCACTCTCCCTCAGACCATTGGAGGGTCTGACTATAGTAAAAACAAAACTTATGAACGAATTCTTATGCACACTGCATATATCTTATTTTGCAATGAAGAAACAACAGATACAAATACAATATGTGGCCCGCAGGCCATAGTTTGAGGACCACTGGGAAGGGATGAAGATATAGGCCTGAGGAGACCAAATAAATAAATAAATAAATAGTAAATAATTAAATAATGACAGTTCACTGGTTATTTTTTTTTCTTCTCTTGGTAGGTGTCTCCTAGCTACCTGACCCCTGAGGTGCCAGCTGCCATCATGGGGAACCAGCTCGCTGGCATTGCTCCTTCTCAGATCCTTTCTGTCGAGAGTTACTTCTCTGACATTCATGATTTTGAATATGATAAGAGCCTGGGGAGCACACGGTTCTTTAAAGTGGCTCGAGCCAAGCACCGGGAAGGCCTGGTGGTTGTGAAGGTGTTTGCCATTCAGGATCCCACGTTGCCTTTAACCAGCTATAAACAGGAGCTGGAGGAGCTGAAAATCCGCCTGCATTCGGCCCAGAATTGTTTACCTTTTCAGAAAGCTGCAGAAAGAGCTTCTGAGAAGGCAGCCATGCTTTTCAGACAATACGTGCGAGATAACCTCTATGATCGCATCAGTACTCGCCCGTTTCTGAATAATATTGAGAAGCGGTGGATCGCTTTCCAGATTCTGACAGCTGTGGACCAAGCACACAAATCCGGAGTTCGTCATGGGGACATCAAGACCGAGAATGTGATGGTAACCAGTTGGAATTGGGTCCTCCTCACAGATTTTGCCAGTTTCAAACCCACTTATCTCCCAGAGGACAACCCCGCAGATTTCAATTATTTCTTTGATACCTCCCGGAGGAGAACCTGCTATATTGCCCCTGAACGCTTTGTGGATGGTGGGTTGTTTGCCACGGAGTTAGAACATATGCGAGACCCTTCCACTCCACTTGTTGACTTAAATAGCAATCAGAGGACAAGAGGAGAATTGAAGCGAGCGATGGATATCTTTTCAGCAGGTATTTATTTGAGTTGGCCACATTTGCGAAGGGGGCAGGTGTATGTTGCACTTTCAAAATTGCATATTGAGCATTTCTTTAATTCTTGGTAAATGTCTGAGTTGTTTTCCTTATGGACGGTTTCATGTAGTTGCAGCATTCCTTTGCTGGGCCCGTGTGTCACGAAAATGAAAAAAGCAAGAGTGATTAGTTTATTTTTTCAAATGTTTAAGAAATAATTCGAATTCTTCTGTATGTGTCCACCATTGTGTGTGTGTGTGTGTGTGTGTGTGTGTGTGTGTGTCACACCTGGTGGTGCTTGAGTTACTCCTGGCTCTGTGCTCAGAAATTGCTCCTGGCAGGCTCCAGGGACCATATGGGATGTTGGGAATTGAACTCAGGTCCTTCCCAGGTCGGTGGCTTGCAAGGCAAATGCCCTACTGCTGTGCTATCTCTTCAGCCACCACCACTATCTTTAGCACTAGAGACAACATGTGGTTCATTGTAAAGCATTGAGATAGAAAGTTTGGGTTAGAGATGAAGATTTGGTAGCTAATCAGGAAACATGTAGTCATAAAAAATTTTTTTTTTTTGGTTTCTGACTCTGTGCTCAGGGGACCAAACCATGGTTTGTCCTAGGTTAGTGCGTGCAAGGCAAATGCCCTACCGCTTGCACCACTGCTCAGGCCCCATGTAGTTGTAAAAATATTTTAAAGAAGTGATATTTTTTTTTTTTTTTGGTTTTTGGGCCATACCCAGCGATGCTCAGGGGTAACCTGAGCTGTCTGCTCAGGAATAGCTCCTGGCAGGCATGGGGGACCATATGGGACACCAGGATTCGAACCAACAACCTTTGGTCCTGGATCGGCTGCTTGCAAGGCAAACGCCGCTGTGCTATCTCTCCGGGCCCCAAAGAATGATTCTTAAATTGTTTTGATATCCATGAAGAATTTGATGAAATCACTGGCCTCCTTTCCAGGAAAAATTGCCCTGCTTTCATGTGAGAATGCCATGTTGTTGGACACATAAATTATGTGAAGTTGGATCATTGTTTCAGATTATCTATTGCTGAACTTCTAGGAGAAGAGGCTGAGGGTGGAATCTTGATTAACATAGTGCGAGCTATTTATCATTGCCATTATTTGTACATTTTATAAGGTTGTATTTCATCTGTTCTCGGCTGTAGGCTTACTGTGAAAAATAATACTATGAAGAAAAAAATCTGGTGGTGCTGGAAAGTGAGCTTAGGATCTCACTCCCAGCTCCCATATTTTATGTTTTTCTTTGGGATGCTAGGATTGAATCCAGGGCCTCATAAAGTACAAAGTGTGCATTCTACCATAGGGTGTAGGCCCAGTCTTGGTTGTATCTTAGATTAATTAAAAAAAAGAATATAGTGACTTTTTTTGGTTTTGGGGCCATACCAGGCAGCACTCAGGAGTTACTCCTGGTTCTGTGCTCAGACGTTGCTCCTGTTAGGGTGAGGGGACACCAAATGAGTTGCCAGGAATCGAACCAGTGTCAGCTATGTGCAAGGCAAACGCCATACCCATAGTGCTATTGCTCAGGCCCCTAGTATTTTTTTTTTGTTTTGTTTTGTTTTTTTTGTTTTTGTTTTTGGGCCACACCCGTGACGCTCAGGGGTTACTCCTGGCTATGCGCTCAGAAGTCGCTCCTGGCTTGGGGGACCATATGGAATACGGGGGGATCGAACCGTGGTCCGTCCAAGGCTAGTACAGGCAAGGCAGGCACCTTACTTCTAGCGCCACCGCCCAGCCACTGGCCCCTAGTATTTTATCTAGGGAAGTAAATAACAATTTCTGCACGGATTGTATCTTTTTTGGTCATCAGCTTTCTAGTCCTGTCCTCAGATAATCCTGAGGAGTGTTTTCCCTTCCAAACTGTACATATAACATTAGAAATGTAATACGTTAATCACATTTCTTTTTTTTTTTTGGTTTGGTTTTCTGGTTCAGGGGATATAGGTGAAGCAGTGAATTCTCTCAGCTATGCTTGTGGCCAAAGTACCAGCAAATTTTTTTTTCCGGGTGGAAAAACAGCTCAACTCCTCTATCAAGCTCCAAAAGAAAATAATGGTCGGAGCGGGAGAGGTAACACTGCGGTAGGGCTTTTGCCTTGCATGTGGTGGTGGCCAAGGACAAACCTGAGTTTGATCTCTTGCATCCCACATGGTCCCCCATGCCTCCCAAGAGCAATTTCTGAGCACTGCCAGGTGTGGTCCAAAAATTAAAAAAACAAAACAAGACAAAAAAAACTCAAACAAAAAAAAGAAAATAATGTTTATGATACTTCTCAGGTACCCTGGTCCAGAATTCCCAGAATGTTTGGGGTCAGATTCCCCTCTGAATGTACCATTGTAGCTCAAAGCCACACCTCTGACAGAAATGGGCCAACTCTATACCTTAACTTTATCAAACTGCCAAGTCACCAAATTAGTTTCAGATCTATAACCACTGAACTACAAAGCCACTTGTGTGCTATGCAACACTTCAAAATTTTCTAGTAGTAGGTCTGCAGCAATAGCACAGCGGATAGGATGTTTGTTAACCCAACAAAGTACCAGCAATTTTCATCAGTGAACTTGTCTAAATTTTTCTTGATCCAACTTTACTTGCTGTTGTATGAACACTTCCTTGACTTAGAATGTTATCACCAGAGAGATAGTTTTCCAGGAAGTTGCTTGTCATGAAGATGGTTAACCATGGGACTAGAGCGGTGGCTCAAGCAGTAAGGCGTCTGTCTTGCCCATGCTAGCCTAGGACGGACCTCGGTTTGATCCCCTGGCATCCCATGTGGTCCCCCAAACCAGGAGCGATTTCTGAACGCATAGCAGGAGTAACCCCTGAGCGTCATCTGGTGTGGCCCCCACAAAACAAAACAAAACAAAAAAGAAAATGGTTAACCTGTGTTTGATCCCTGGCACACTGAATGATCTGATCTCCTGAACCCCACCAGGTATGTTTCCTGTGTGCAGCTGTGCTTTCTTTTTTTTTTTTTTTTTTTTTGGGTTTTGGGCCACACCCGGCGGTGCTCAGGGGTTACTCTTGGCTGTCTGCTCAGAAATAGCTCTTGGCAGGCACGGGGGACCATATGGGACACCGGAATTCGAACCAACCACCTTTGGTCCTGGATCGGCTGCTTGCAAGGCAAACACTATCTCTCCGGGCCCTTGAATGACTCTTATAACTGGAGTTTGTTATAGTCTTAAGATTTCAAGATGTGAAGAAATTTTTTTGTTTTGCTTTATTTTTGGGCCACACCTGGTGATGCTCAGGGGTTACTCCTGGCTATGTGCTCAGAAATCGCTCCTGGCTTGGGGGACTATATGGATGCTGGGTACAAACCGGGGTCCATCCTAGGCTAGCGCAGGCAAGGCAAACGCCTTACCACTGTGCCACTACTCCGGCCCCTATGTGAAGAATTTTATTGGTCCCTACATTATAGTTTTGTAAACTTTAGCAAAATTCTTAGTCTTTGTTTTTTCAAATGTGAGAGCTATGTGTTGTTTTGCCTGGAGATAGGCTTTTTCATTCCTTTAAAATATGTGGCTGGGGGCCAGAGAGATAGCACAGCAGTAGGGTGTTTGCCTTGCACGCAGCCGATCCAGGACGTACAGTGGTTCGAATCCTGGCATCCCATATGGTCCTCCAAGCCTGCTAGAAATGATTGATTTCTGAGTCAGAACCAGGCGTCAATCCTGAGTGCTGCTGAGTGTGACCCAAAAACCAAAAAAAAAAAAACAAACAAAAACAAAAACAAAAAAACAACAAAAAACAGACAAACTGGATGGGATCTGATGTTTGGGTTCAGGGCTCTTAAGATGTTTTGTTTTGCTTTTTTTGGGGGATTACACCCAGCAGCGCTCTGGGGTTACTCCTGGCTCTATGCTCAGAAATCGCTTCTGGTAGGCTCAGGGGACCATGTGAGATGCTAGGATTTGAACCACCATCCTTCTGCATGCAAAGCAAACACCCTATCTCCATGCTATCTCTCTGGCCCCTCTTAAGATGTGATTTAAGATTTAAACTGTTTATTTTGACTTTTCCTCTTGGAAAACTATGGTTCCTGACTGCCAGATTGAGAGGAATGTATATAATCTGTCTGGTTGTAACCATATATGTATATATATATATGTATATGATATATATATATATCATATATGTATATATGATGCCAGAAAATTTTCATTCAGAAATCTTTTATGCCAGAGATCTTTCATTCACTTGCTAGAAAATTACTTGAGCTTCTATGATGTGGGAAACATAGTTACTAGTTAGACAAAGTTGTCATCTTCATGGAGTTTGTATTCTACTAGGTTAGGAATCCAATAGAAAAGGAAGTTAGAAAGATGACTTTAATTAGTGATACATTTTGTGACACCTAAATTTTATGTCTATGACAAAGGTTGGTAGGGAATAACTTCAGAGTAATGGTCAGAGAATCCTCTCTGAGGAAGGGACATTGAGCTGAGCTCCAAATGACAAGGACAGCTTAGAGATGAGAGACACAGCTTGAAGTTTAAGGAAAAACTCTTCCTAGGAAGACCCCTTTTGAAATGATATTCAAGAAATTGTAAGAAGAAAACTCCCGGCGGGACCGGAGAGATAGCACAGCGGCGTTTGCCTTGCATGCAGCCGATCCAGGACCAAAGGTGGTTGGTTCGAATCCCGGTGTCCCATATGGTTCCCCGTGCCTGCCAGGAGCTATTTCTGAGCAGATAGTGAGGAGTAACTCCTGAGCACCGCCAGGTGTGGCTCAAAAACCAAAAACCAAAAAAAAGAAAAGAAAACTCAACGGCTTCCCTTCTGTATTTGTCTGCTAGGGCTACCATGACAATGCCCCATTCGTTCTGCCTTCCAGAATATTCATTCCTTCTGCCTTCTAGAATGTTCCCAGAAACTGGAAATCCAGTAAGAACAAGGAGCCACCAGAGTTGCTGGTGTCTCTTTTTCTCTCTGCTCTGGTGCTGTTGTTGGGACACTGGGTGGAACTCACACCCTTTAGTTCTTGAGTGGTGGTAGGTGATGAGTTGTTGCTTAGTCTGCTTATGTTGCTCACTGGGGGTTGAGGTGGTGTTCACAGATGTATTTCAGAGAACACACGCTTGCAGTACTGGTGGGAGTGTGTGTGGGGGTGTCCAGATAATGAAATTGCCTAAGCCATGTCTGATACATTTGGGTAGAATCAAACTCTGTGCCCCATGTTTTCAAGGCCAGAGACTCTGCTTCTGGGCCCCCATTTACCTTTCCTCTTTCCCTGCTTATTTTGTGTGTGTGTGTGTGTGTGTGTGTGTGTGTGTGTGTGTGTGTGTGTGTGTGTGTGTATTTGGCCATACCTAGATGTACTCAGGGCTTACTCCTTTTTATTTGGTTTTGATTTTTTGGGCCACACCCAGTGACACTCAAGATTACTCCTGCCTATGCCGCCAGAAATCCCTCCTGGCTTGGGGGATCATATGGGACGCTGGGGATCGATCCTATGTCCGTCCTGGGTCAGTCATGTGCAAGGCTGCGCCATCACTCTGGTCCCTCAAGGCTTACTCCTGGCTGCTCAAAGATCACTCCTGGTGGGGCTCTGGAGACCATATGGAATGGCAAGGATTGAACCTTGGTTGGATGATGGCAAGGCAAGAGCCCTACCTGCTATACTATCTCTCCATCTTTTCAGTCTCACACTCACCCCATCTTTATATCTCTTTTTAGAAGGACACCAACTAGAATGGAGCAAGACCCCATCTTACGGCTTTCATTACCTTAATTGCCTTTTGAAAGGCTCTGACCCCAAGTAATAGTCACGTTCTAAGGGGTTAGGCATTAAGAGAGGTTGGAGGAATGCTTCAACCCGAAATACCCTTTTTGTTGTAAATGGTCACATGTAGTTATACTTTTAATTTTATTTGGAAATGATCTCAAAACTTAAAAAATTGTCATACTTGCAATAACAAAATTTATATAGAGAGCACCTTTATGTTTATTATCAACATGAACTTTTTTTTGGGTCACACACAGCGGTGCTCAGGGTTTACTCCTGACTCTGCTCAGATGTCACTCCTGTCAGGCTCAAGGGACAATATTGGATGCTGGGATTCAAACTGTAGTCTGCCCTGTGTTGGCTGCATGCAAGGCAAGTGCCTTACCGCTGTGCTATTGCTGTGCTATCTACACAAACTTAATGCTCCATTTATTTTATCATTTTTAGCTTTCTTATCACTTTTCACCTTGACCACAATATATTTTTCTTTTGAGTAGGTTATATACATTAAGGTACTTTGTGCCTAAATTCTTGTGTGTGTTTCCCAAGATTAAGAATAGTCTAACTATGTTGCACATATCAGGTTTTTTTTTTTTTTTTTTGGTTTTTGGTTTTTGGATGATGCTCAGGGGTTACTCCTGGCTAGGGGGACCATACGGGATGCCAGAGGATCGAACTGTGGTCCGTCCTAGGCTAGCGCTCACAAGGCAGACACCTTACCTCTAGCACCACCACGCCGGCCTCACATATCAGTTCTTTATAATTTTGTTTGTTTTTGTTTTCGGGCCAAACCCAGTGGTCCTGAAAGGTTACTCCTGACTCTGCACTCAGAAATCACTCCTGGCAGACTCGGGGGACCATATAGGATGCCAGGAATTAAACTCAGGTCGGCCATGTACAAGGCAAACTTCCTACCCACTGTACTATCACTTTGGCCCACCTTTATGCTTTTTATTCTAATTGCCTATTTAATAATACTCCTCTTAGCAAGCGCTCTATTCCTGGACAGGACCGAATCTAAGGTATTGCATTTGGTGCTCATGCCCCTGCCATCATGTCCCTAGTGTCCATTCATCTGGAATACTTCTATTAATTTTCTTTGTCAATCAGATATTGATACGTTTTGAAGAATACAATTTTCATCAAATTGTTTAATTTAGAGAGGTAGCACAGGGATTAAGGCTCTTGCCTTGCATGCAGCTGAAACCTGGTTTTGATCCCCAGCATCTCTATGGTCCCCTGAGCACTGTAAGAATGATTTCTGAGTGTAGAGAGAGCCAGGACTAAGCCTTGAGCATCACCAGGTATTGCTCAGAAAATCAAAACTAAAAAACAAAAACTTCAGGCTTTTAATTTTTTTGTCCATTTGACTCGTGGAAATTGCAAAAATAGTGAAGAATATTTAACATAGCTTCTCCAAGTAGTGACATTTAATTTTGAACATTATGATTTGGTCTAGGGGTAGAGTTGGGAGGGTGGTATGTTGGGCCCCACCAGTGCTTAGGGACTCTTGTCTCTGTTTTTTGGTGGTGATGAGGGACAATGCTGGCTATGCTTAAGAGGGTACATATATTGCTGGATATTAAAATAGGGTTGCTATATACTAGGCAAACACATCATACTATTTCTCATGCCCTACTAGTGACCATTTAAATGTCATCAATAGTATTGCTTCAGAATCATTTATAGGCATTGGTATCTTACTTGGAAGTATAGATCTTACACAGCTTTCATCCAGTTTTTCCATGCATTTTTTCCTTGCCTTTTTGTGTTTTTTTTTGGCCAGTTTCATGCGTTTTGTATAAGTGCTACCACGACCTTTTGTTATTTCAATAAATACTCAGATGTTCTTCATTTGAGTTTGTCTTTCATTTTCTTGGAAGTTGATTAAGGTTATTTGTACTTAGTAGAACTGCTCGCAGATATCCATGTACTATCCTTATCCATGTATTATCTATATCCTAATTCATGACATTTTTTAATTTTTTAATTGAATCACAGATACAGAATTAAAAAAATTTGGTGGGGGGGGGGCGGAGTGATAGCACAGTGGTAGGGTGTTTGCTTTGCATGCGGTCAACCCGACAGACCTCGGTTCTATTTCTGGCAATCCATATGATCCTCTGAGCCTGCCAGAGGTGATTTCTGAGTGCAGAGCCAGGAGTAACCCCTGAGCTTTCAGGTGTGAGCCAAAAACCAAAAAAAAATTTTTTTGAGGGGAGCTGGAGAAATAGCACAGTTGGTCAGGTATTTGTTTTGCACGCAACCGGCCCGGGTTCAATCCCCCTCATTGCATATGGTCCCAGAGTCTACCAGGAGTGATTTCTGAGCACAGAAATCAAGAGTTCCCAAGAGTTCCTAGCGTGCATCCTATAAGTCCACCTTTAGACGTTGCCTGCCAGTGTAACAGGCCTTTTTTAAGTTTAGATTGTTATAGTTTGGGTCTCTTGATCTATTGTTGTTGGCTTCGACTTGGGTATTTATTTCTGACCTTTTTATCTCTACCACTGCACCTGAGACCACTTGGTCCCTGGCCCCCATCCTCTTTTTATTTCTCTCAATTTGTAGAAAAATGCAGAAATATGAGGTAAAACAAAGTAATTCATGCCCCAAGGTTCTAGGAAAAAAGCGGGAGCCCCTATTTAGAAGATAAAAATAAAATAAAAAAAAAAAAGGAGGGTGGGGCCTGGAGAGATAGAACAGCGGCATTTGCCTTGCAAGCAGCCGATCCAGGACCAAAGGTGGTTGGTTCAAATCCCGGTGTCCCATATGGTCCCCCGTGCCTGCCAGGAGCTATTTCTGAGCAGACAGCCAGGAGTAACCCCTGATCATCGCCAGGTGTGGCTCAAAAACCAAAAAAAAAAAAAAAAAAAAAAAAAAGGAGGGTGGAGGTAGAGGTGGCAGGGTCTTTTTTTTTTTTTTTTTTTGTATAGGTGCAGGAAACATTGGGAGAAATTAGAAAGGAAATAACCGTTGGCCTAAAAAACAGGGTGTCCCTACCCATGAAAGCATCCTGTCATAAGACCAACTGTAGGCTCTGGGCATACTAATTGTCCAATCTCAAGGTCTTTCTTCATGGTCCCAAGAAAAGTTCTTAATCATGGTTGTTGCAGTCAGGTTTCTGTAATTAGAGATCTTGGTTTTTGCACAGATCCTATTTTGAAGCCAGGGTGTCATGGAGTGTCTTTTGATTTCCTCTCAGTGTTAGGTGGCAAGGCAGGGAAACATGCCCTAAAAGCAAGTTGTTACTGTTTCCTAATTGTTTCCTAGTTACCTAGTTGTTACTGTTTCCTAGTTTTGGCTGTCATATGGACCCACTCTGGAGCAAGTCAATGCCAGGGGGACATTAGGGCCTCTGGGTGGAAGGTTGTTTCTTGGTAGCTGGTGCAGAAAACCCTGTTTGTTCCAAAGATGGGGTTCAAGGTTTGGGGTTGGACATCCATAGATGTCTGATCAATTGAGGCCTAAGTGGATTCACTATGAAAAGTGTTCAGGGTAAAAGGCACCCTGCACTATACAATTTATGAGTTCTTATCCCTACTACATAAGAACTTTCTATATGCAAGATTTTCCCATTATATTTATATATATATATATATATATATAAAATTTATTTATTTATTTAGTTTTTGGGTCACACCCGGTGATGCTCAGGGGTTACTCCTGGCTATGTGCTCAGAAATCGCTCTTGGCTTGGGGGACCATATGGGACTCCAGGGGATTGAACTGCAGTCTGTTCTAGGCTAGTGCACACAAAATAGATGCCTTACGGCTTACACCACTGTTCTGGCCCAGATTTTCCCATTTTAATGTGCCTATGCAGACAGGAACAATGCCAGATAATACTACTGGTCAGCACCCAGTTTTTGTCCAGAGTGAAAATCTATGACTGTTCTAATCATGAACATAGGATGTTTTCATTTCTATCCCCTTCAGTAGTGACTTGAATAATTTTTGCCGTGCAAGTATTTCACATCTTTTGTTCAAACTCATTTAAGTATGTGGACACATAAAGTGATGTATTTTAGAATGAATATTTTTGGGCCAGAGAGATAGTACAGGAGTTATGATCACTTACTTGCCTCGTATGGGCAGATCCTGTGACAATTCCTGGTACCTTATCTAGTTCACCAGGTGCTACCAGTTTGCTCCTGAACAAATAGCTCCTGAACACTGCTGGCGTGGCCCCCATAGAAAAATAAAACAAAAAATGGACTTGTCTTTTTAATTTCTTACTCTTTTAGTTTCTTGCATAGATAAATATTATAGATTGTAGCTTGGTTTATTGTTTCTAAGAGATTTTTTTAGGCTTGCAATGACACTTTAATCCTATTGTGTTTTTTAATTTATTTTTATTTATTTATTGAGGTTTTTGGGTCATACCCGGTGGAGATCAGGGATACTCCTGATCCAGGATACTCCTGGCTCTGTGCTCAGAAATCGCTCCTGGCAGGCTTAGGGGACCATATGGGATGCCAGATTTAAACCACTGTCTGTCCTGGGTCGGCTGCGTGCAAGGCAAATGCCCTACCGCTGTGCTATCTCTCTGACCCCTGAAGCTCTGTTCTTACTGCTTTGGAAAATCTCCATTCTGTTTTCCTTAGAGACCGAATCAGACAACATTCCCACCAGTTTTCACTTTATTTTATTTTATTTTTTGGGGGTGGGTCACACCCGGCAGCGCTCAGGGGTACTCCTGGCTCTAGGTTCAGAAATCACTCCTGGCAGGCTCGGGGGACCATATGGGATGCTGGGTTTTGAACCACCATCCTTCTGCATGCAAGGCAAACACCTCACCTCCATGCTATCTTAGACCCCTAGTTTTCACTTTCATAATCTTAAAAATATTTTCACTTTTCTTTCATATGTTAGTTATTTGGATAGCTTTACTTTCTACTTATGAATATTTTTGTTTTTGAACCAGCCCCAGCAGTACTCAGGGTTTATTCCTGTATCTGTGCTCAGAAATCACTCCTGGCAGGCTCAGGGGACCATATGGGATGCTAGGGATTAAAACCAGGTCAGATTCTCTCTCTCTCTCTCTCTCTCTCTCTCTCTCTCTCTCTCTCTCTCTCTCTCTCTCTCTCCTTCTCTCTCTCTCTCTCTCCTTCTCTCTCTCTTTCTCTCTCTCTCACTCTCTCCTTTCTGTCTCTGTCTCTCTCCTTTCCCACTCTCTATTTCTCTCTCTGTCTCTCCGTCTTTGTCTCTGTCTCTGTCTCTCTTTCTCTACACCCCCCCCCCCCCATTTCTCTATCTGTCTCTGTCTCCCTTTGTGGAGAGGGGCACATGCAGTGTAAGTGCTATTGCATATAGCCCTGGCCCTATTTAAGGATCTCATTAAGACTAAATGCATTTCAGGTAATGATTCATTGCAACTGTTTTCCTTTTTGGAATGGAAATACTTTTTAAATTTAATTTTCTTTAAGATAGAGATATCAGATTTTTTTTAGTTTGTATATTTAGAAACCGATTAAGCAATGGACATTTTCTCTCTTTTGCTTGATTATAGTTGTATGTCACATTAAAATTTTAATTCAGTTTACTTTGGATTTTATATTTCAAGTTTCAATTTTTGATCCATAATGCTATCGTACATTTCATTCATTAATGGAATTATATCTGTTTTTCAGGTTGTGTAATAGCTGAACTTTTTACAGAAGGTGTACCACTGTTTGATCTCTCTCAGCTTTTGGCTTATAGAAATGGACAGTTTTTTCCTGAACAAGTGCTAAATAAAATTGAAGATTGCAGTATCAGAGAATTGGTAACTATGCTACAAATCTTTGCCATAGTTTTAAATAGAATTATGCTCTCACTTTGTACTAATCAGCTCTTTGGAATGTTATGAATTTGGACCAAAGGAATAAAGCCTTAAAACTAATCCAACAACTTTTTGTTTTTACTTAGACATTTTTTGCCTTTTCAGATTACAGAATTCATTTGACTCAGTTTCATATCTCTGTCTTTGTTTTTTTCTGTCTTTGTTTTTCTCTCTGTTTATCTCTCTTTCACTCTCTCTCTCTCTCTCACATTATAATCTACAGATCTGCTTTGGACTGATTTAGAAGGAGATAAAGAAGTGATAATTAGCTAGAAAGAAATGAAAAAGATTTATATTTAAAACAAAGGAAACAGGAGTTACAGATTTGAATATAAAACTGCAGTAGAGGACCATTTAACTCAGAAGCAAATAGCTTTGCGAAACTGCCTTGATCCTGAGAGTAGTTCTGGAAGAGGGGTAATAAAATCATGCATCAGTCTAGCAGAATCCATGTGAAGACCTCTGTGGGAGGTAACATAAGCCTTATACCCATATTATTGTTTTAATTAAGTATAGTAATTAATGCTTGAGTCACGGAAAGGTATCTAATTAAAATTAAAATTTGAGTACCTTTTTAGATATTCAAACCAGTAGTTGCAAACTAGTCTTCAGTTGATAGGGAAATATGTAACATGTTAAAGTTTTTCTTAACAAATATTAATAAAGCTAAGATGATTTAGCTTATAAGCATTGAACAGAATTAGAATTGGTGTATCTGATTGTCCTTGGTGTGTTGCTTATTTGTCCTGTTACAATAGCTAAATTCATTTTTCGGGGGGCCATACTCAGTCATTCTTAGGGCCTAGCCCTGAGGTTCTGAGGTACTAGTGATTGAATCAGAGTTGGCTATATGCAAGGCAAGAGCCCTACCCACTGTATTTAACTATCCCAAGACTATATTACCTGTAAAAGGAATGAATTTGACTAATTTTAAATGTTTCATGAAAATGTAAAAGCAGTTCTACTAAATTGCCCTTTTTGTTTGTTTGCTTGTTTTTTGGCTAAACCTGGTGATACTAGGGATCACTCCTTGCTCTGTACTCAGAAATCACATCTGGCTGTGCTCCAGGGCCTATATGGGGTGCCAGAGATTGCATAGGCCAACCACTATTAAGGCAAATGCCGTACCTGCAATAGCTCCGGTCCCTGAACTTCCTTTTCTTATTTATAGTATATTTGAGTCCCCTGATTTTAATGCTAGCCTTTTATTTAGAATATAAACTCACAAAAGAAATATAACAAATATTCTAAAACATTTTGAATTTTTAAGTGATGATAAATGTACTGTAATAGTTTAGGGACTATATAATCCTATTCTGTAGACTGGGAAAAAAATCTTTTCATATGATGGAAAAATCATGTTAAAAGAAGATACATTTAAGGTAGATATAACCAATTTTTTTTTATTTTTGTTTTTTGGGTCACACCTGGCGGTACTCAGGTTACTTTTTAGTTGTTGTTTTTGGGCCACACCCGGTGATGCTCAGGGGTTCTTCCTGGCTATGTGCGCAGAAATTGCTTCTGGCTTGGGGGATCATATGGTATGCCGGGGAATCGAACTTCGCTCCGTCCTAGGTTAGCATGTGCAAGGCAAACACCCTGCCTCTTGTGACACTGCTCTGGCCTCTGGTTACTTTTGGCTCTGTGCTCAGGGTTCATTCCTGACGGTGCTCAGGGAGCATATGTGACGCTGGGGATCAAGCAGATCTGCTGTGTGCAAGGCAAAATCTCTGTCCACTGTGCTGTCACTCTGGTCCAGATATAACCATTTATGGTGTTTGTAGGATTTAAATTCCTTTCACATGATTTGAAAGTTTAATTCTTAGAAATACTTTTTTCTTTTCTTTATTTTTATTTTTGTTTGCTTTTGGGCCACACCTGGTAGTGGTGCTCAGGGGTTACTCCTGGCTCTCTGCTCAGAAATCGCTCCTAGCTTGGGGGACCATATGGGACTCCGGGGATCCAACTGCAGTCCGTCCTGGGTCAGATGCATGCAAGGCAAACGCCTTACCACTGTGTTATCTTTCCAGCCCCTTTTTTCTTTTATGTCTTTTTTTCTTTTTTGGGTCACATCCGGCAGTGCTCAGGGGTCACTCCTGGCTCTATGCTCAGAAATTGCTCCTGACAGGCTGGGGGCACCATATGGGATGCTGGGATTCGAGCCACCATCCTTCTGTATGCAAGGCAAATGCCCTACCTCCATGCTACCTCTCTGGCCCCCGCTTTTTTCTTTGGGGCCTATACCTGTTAGTTCTCAGGGCTTAACTTTTGGCTCTGTGCTCAGAGATCACTCTTAATGGGGGCTCTGGGGACCATTTGAGTTGCAGGGGGCTAAATGTGTCAACCTTGTGCTAGGCAAGTGCCCACTGTGTACTATTTCTTTTAGCACCTGAAATAGCTTTTTTGTTTGTTTGGTTATTTTGGGAACCACACTAGGTGGTACTCAGGACTTACTCCTGGATCTTCACTAAAGGATTACTCCTGGTGGGTTTAGGGGATCTTATTGGGTACCAGGAATTGACTGAATTGAACCCAGGTTGTGTTATGTGCATGGCAAATATGTTATATGCAAGGCCTCACTTGCTATACTGTTTCTTGGTCCCTGAAATGCCTTTTTATTTGTTTTTATTTTGGTAACACTCAGTGATGCTTATGCATATCTGCTCAGAAATTATTCCTGGGTGGTACTGGAGAATCGAACCTGGGTCAGCTGGGTGCAAGGCAAGTGCTGCACTATCTCTCCTGCCCCTGAAATATCTTTTTAATTGTATTCCAGAGGTACACTTAAATCACAAGATTCCCTAGGCATGTAGTTATAATGATGTAAACCAAATTCTAACATGTAAATAAATTCCATAGATTCTGTTTTTTTTTTTTTAATTGTGTACAAGTTAAAAATTCTGTATATACATTTTTCTCTGGAGAAAATTCTGTTCTTCTTTGAGTTTTCTTCTGCTCAAAAAAGGGAATGGAAAGATAGTACAGCTACTCAAGTACTGATCTTGGCAAGTTGCTGACCCTGATTTGAGACTTTGCCCAGCATTTGTTACCTGAGTACTGCGATGAGTGATCAGTGAGCACAGAGCCAAGCATAAGGCCTAAGTATTTTTAGATGTAGTCCAAAACCCCCCAAATATTCTTGACTTGGTAGTGCTAGTTTATCATTTCTTTGTCTTAATAAATAGAGTATGCTGAAGAGCATGCCCTCCTTTTGTGTGTGGGCCATCTAATAACGAATGTAATAAATTCATTGGAAATGTTCTTTGCTTTCTAATTACACTCAGTAATCAGGTTCTGAAAGTATATTGAGAGGTGAATGTTGGAAATCTTGAAAATCCTTAAGGCATGGTCCTTTATTTTTGTTTTGGGGCCTTGCCTGACTGTGCTCAGGACATATTCTGTGGCAGAACTCAGGACCATACGGGGTGCTGGGGATTGAACCTGGGGCAAGGCAAGCACCTTACCACTGTACTGTCTCTCCAGCTCCTAAGGTATATGTTTTATTGACTTTGTTGTACCTCTTACTTGATTTATGTTGCTGTTCTCAAATATAATCTCTCTCATTCCCCTTTGGTATAGGTAACGCAGATGATTCACCGTGAACCAGAAAAACGTTTGGAGGCAGAGGACTACCTAAAGCAGCAGCGTGGCAATGCCTTTCCTGAAATATTTTACACTTTCCTCCAGCCCTACATGGCTCAGTTTGCCAAGGAAACGTTTCTGTCAGCAGATGAGCGTATCTTGGTAATACGGAAAGACTTGGGCAACATCATTCATAATCTCTGTGGACCCGACCTGTCGGAAAAAGCAGGAGGAGAACCTAAAGAAAATGGTTTGGTCATCTTGGTGTCTGTCATAACATCCTGCCTCCAGACCCTCAAGTACTGTGATTCCAAGCTGGCTGCTTTAGAACTCATCCTTCATTTGGCTCCACGATTGAGCGTGGAAATTCTTTTGGATCGCATCACTCCATATCTTTTGCATTTCAGCAACGATTCTATTCCCAGAGTCAGGGCTGAAGCCTTGAGGACATTGACTAAAGTCCTTGCTCTTGTGAAAGAGGTGCCTCGAAACGATGTCAACATCTATCCGGAATATATTTTGCCAGGCATAGCCCACTTAGCCCAAGATGATGCTACTATTGTCAGACTAGCCTATGCAGGTAAGAATTGATTGCTTAAGCAATATCCGCTCATAGTTTTGAAGTTAGTGATTATAACACTTTGCATGTTTCTGATTACTTTGAGAATTCCAAGCATGAACTTTGACTCCCGAAATATTTATAAAGCGAAGTTTGCCAAAGGAATCACTGAGCTAAAGCCAGTCCCGACTCCTGAAATATTTGTGTGAACTTTTATTTGTATTTTCATTTTTTAAGTGATCAGAATTATCAAGGGAAAAGAACATAATAGACAACTTTAGGATATTATTGGGTGAGTTATATTTATTTTGTAGTAAGACTAATCTGTTTGGGGCTGGAGAGAGAGCACAGTGGTAGGGTGTTTGCCTTACACGCAACTGACCTGGGAGGGACTCGTTTTGATTCCCGGCATCCCATATGGTTCTCCAGCTTTCCAGGGGTGCTTTCTGAGTGCAGAGCCAGAAGTAACCCCTGAGCACTGCTGGGTGTGGCCTAAAAAGCAATCAATCAATATAAAAAGCAATCAATCAATAAAGTTAAAAAAATCACTCTTATAAAAAAATTACTCTGTTTAATGAAAAACCAGCTGTGTATCAGGACACTACCCCTCAAGTTACAAGGATTATTAAAATAGAATTTTAAATTTCTTTTATTTTATATATATATATTTTTTTTTGGGGGGGGGGGTCACACCCGGCAATGCTCCTGGCTCTACACTCAGAAATTGCTCCTGGCAGGCTTGGGGGACCATATGGGATGCCTAGATTTGAACCATCATCCTTTCACATGAAAGGCAAATGCCTTACCTCCATGCTATCTATCTGGCCCCTTATTATAATTTTTAAATACTTTGAGATGAATACATGATAGATATAGATAAATAATATGATATAAATAGTATAAATTGAATAGCTTGTTATCAACTTTTGAGAATATTGTGATTTATGAATTTAGATAGGAAAGTAAACTTAGTGCTTTTCAGATTTTAGAAGTTCTCAGAAAAGCAAGAGACTTTTTTTAAAATAAAGATATGTTCACTACAATGGGGACAGTCATCTAGAATTTGGCTTACCTTAACAGAAAGAGTCCAGAATTCTCCCATCTTTAGGCTGAGCAGGGTATTAACATATTGCTTACTTGGAATAAAATAATTTTTGTATTCAAAGTAAGGTTGAACTTGAATGGGGATCAATGTCATCAAGATGCAGAAAATTATTGCTTTTTCTAACCTCAACTATTTGAGATGTATCACAGTTTTAGAGGTTTACAGGTGATAAACCTGCAAGCTAACCTTTGGTCTGTGCTGTTCGCTTTGAAGAAAAGTATGGATTCTATGCTCATCTTAAGCATAGAAATGGGAAAGAAGAATGAAGATAAGAATAAAATTGGAAGAAAGAATAAACAAAGAGCAGATTCACTGTTTTAGAGGCGTACAGGTGATAAACCTGTAAGCTAACCTTTGGTCTGTGCTGTACGCTTTGAAGAGAAGTTGGATTTTTGACCCATATGCTCATCTTAAGCATAGAAATGGGAAAGAAGAATGAAGATAAGAATAAAATTGGAAGAAAGAATAAGCAAAGAGCAGGTTGGCTTGATAGCAAGTATGATCATAGAAGTATATAGGTATTTTCATAGTGCTAAGGATTATCAGATAGTCTTGGGTTATGAGAAAGAAAGGAGTGAATGTAGACCTCTATAGAAGCATGGCTAATGCTCTTGAAGGCTTCACTGACTTTAGACTTGTGAGGCCATTTAGGTGTGGTCAGTTGAGGGGCTAGAGTGATAGCACAGTGCTAGGGCATTTGCCTTGTATGCAGCCGACCTGGAATGGAACCAGGTTTGATCTCCGGTATCCCATATGGTCCCCCGAGCCTGCTAGGAGCAATTTCTGAGCATAGAGCTATGAGTAACCCCTGAGCGCCACCGAGTGTAGCTCCAAAACAAACAAAAAAACCCAACCAAAACCCAAAAAAGGAAGTGGTCAGTTGAGTGTGAAAATGGGTCTGTGAGGTTGATGTAATCCATGCAGTAGATATGTAAAAAAAAAAATTTCATTATAAGCGAACTACAATTGATAGGGATGGAATATGATCTGAGAATCTGTAACCCAGAACCCATCTTGATTTGCCTTTTTTACTTTTTTTTTTAATTTTGATTTGTACCTGATGGTGGTTCTCAGGTCTATTCCTGAGGATTAGACCTCATTAATTGGGTATTGGAATGTGGAGCTCACAACTGGTAAACCATGTTGTTGGATACCGTGATGTTGGTAAACTATGTGTTACTGAGGATCTAATCTGAGCCTCTTGCATGCAAAGCATGCACTCTAGTCCTCCAAGCTATTTTCCCCACCTTAATCTGTAATTTTATTTATTTATTTTGGCTTTTGGGTCACACCTGGCAGTATTTACTTACTCATGGCTCTACACCATGTTTCTGTTAGTCAGTGCAACCAAGATACTGGTTTATTTTCTTTTTTCTTTTTTTTTTTGGTTTTTGGGCCACACCCGGCAGTGCTCAGGGGTTACTCCTGGCTATCTGCTCAGAAATAGTTCCTGGAATGGGTGAACCATATGGGATGCCAGGATTCGAACCAACAACCTTAGGTCCTGGGTTGGCTGCTTGCAAGGCAAACACCGCTGTGCTATCTCTCCGACCCCAATACTGGGTTATTTTCATATTTTAAAAAAAAGCTATGTTGGGGCCAGAGCCATAGTACAGCAGGTATGCTGTTTACCTTGTACATGGCCAACCCAAGTTTGATCCCCAGTATCCCAAATGGTCCTCTACACCTCCCAAGAGTAATTCCTGAGTACAGGTCCAGGAGTAAGCCATGAGTACTGTTGGGTGTGACCCAAGAACCAAACCAAACCAAAACAAAAAGTTGTATTTTGGGTTGAAGAAGTCACTGGATGTCATAGAGCACATAACTTGCATGTCGGAGGTCTGGGCTCAAATAGCTTGAGCACCACTGGGTGTGGCACAAAGACCAAGTCAACAACAAACTGCTTATGTTTCATTATTAAAACTTGTAATTTGAGATAATTATATAGAGATGAAAAATTATTGCACATCTGAGCAGTCTAGACATGCTAAATTAAAAAGTCCTACTTCTTAACATTTTATTTTTATTTTTTATATGAGTATATAAAGACCTAGAAAAAGTTAGAAGCAGCAAGAGTTAACATAATAACGGATACAAATTTTCTCCCTTTTATCTCATAGAAAACATAGCTTTGCTGGCAGAAACAGCTTTGAGATTCCTGGAATTAGTACAGTTAAAAAATCTCAATATGGAAAATGACCCAAATAGTGAAGAAATAGATGCAGTCACGCATCCCAATGGAAATTACGACACAGGTAGTGTGATTTTCTTTTTCCTCCATATTTTTTCTTAGCATCAATATAGTCGTCGAATGCAGTACATAAACCTGTCATACATTGTCTTCATGAAAGAAGAAAGAATATTAGATTATCAGTGGGTAAAGCTCTTGATTTCTGATTGTTTCTATTTTCATACACTGTTATCTAGCCAGAAAATGATCAGTTTGTCACCATAGATTCTAAACTCAATTGTTTTTCATCCAGAATTGATTTGTGTCAACAAAGTTAGCTTAATTATATAATTCTTATTAGATAAAAAAGAAGATTGGAAAAACAGTAGCTAGTCTTTTAAACATTTTGTCCTTATCTGAGTATAATCTGAATATTCTCATTTATTAACTGTTTATTTCATACTATCTGATATAATATTAAAACCCACACTTTTTTTTTTTTTTTGGTTTTTGGGCCACACCCGGTAATGCTCAGGGGTTACTCCTGGCTATGTGCTCAGAAATCTCTCCTGGCTTGGGGGACCATATGGGACACTGGGGGATTGAACCTCGGTCCATCCTAGGCTAGCGCAGGCAAGGCAGGCACCTTACCTCTAGCGCCACCACGCTGGCCCCAAAACCCATACTTTTTTACTATAAAGGTTCAGTCATTTTTTTCTTTCTGGTTTTTGGGCCACATCTGTCAATGTTCATGGGTCATTCCTGGCTGTGAGCTCAGGAGTCACTCCTTCCAGTGCTTGGGAAACCATCTGAGATGCTGAGGATTGAACCTAGGTCAGTTCTGAACAAGGCAAGCACCTTACCTGTTGTTTTATTATTGCTCTGGCCCCCAGTAATAAAGTATCAAGGTTAGAGTCCCTATCTTAAGTTTCCTTACAGCCTTACAGTTTTGAGCAGGTTTTTGTTAATTTTTATTGGTAGAAAATGAAAAAATAAAAGAACATATTCAAATCTGTTCCAGGATGTTTTTAGTTATAAAAATAGAAAATTGTAGTTTCATATTTTTATGCCACAAATTGTTGTAAGAGTGGCATCATTTTTAGGCAGCACCTATATTTTGAAATTGAAGATAATGGAATAATTTTGATAACAGTAAATTAGAGGGATGCTTTTTTCATGCAAATGCTAAGAGAGAATTATGCAATTTTACATTTAATGTCATGTAATTATGCCTTTTTAGATAATGAAGTATTAGGGTCATCTCAGAGTAGCCTTTCCCTTATTTATAAAGCCAGTAGGGAATTAAGTTCTACATCAAGCAACTCAGTTCTGGCTTTTAGCCCTCAGGATATAGTGATGACACAAGGTACCTATTCTTAGGAAGGGAAAGATAGACAACTAAACAAATAAATGGAAATGGTAAGATTGGATAGGAAATAAGGCCAGAGAAGAAGGCTGAGGCCAAGGCCTGGAGTGATAATCCAGAGGGTAGGGTGCTTGCCTTGCAAATGTCTGACACAGATTCATCCCTTGAACTCACCAGGATTGAACCTTAAGCACAGCCAGGAATAAGCCCTGAACACTGCAGGGAGTGGGCCAGCAAAACAAAAAGCAAAAAAGGAAGGCTGTAGCCAGATCATGTAAAAGCCTATTTTAGCTTCTAAAATAGAATAAGCGAGTTTTTAAAAATGCTTTCTAAAGGTGTTGACCTATGGGGAACAGTGGTAGGAAGTTTGCCTTGCATGCGGTCAATGTGGGAGGGACCTGGTTTTGATCCCTGGCATCCCGTATAGTCCCCCAAGCCTGACAGGAGCGATTTCTGAGCTCAGAGCCAGGAATAACCCCTGAGCACCACCAGGTGTGGCCCCAAAACAAAACAAACAAAAAGTTGCCCTATACTTCTAGGTTATAAATTCCCAGCCTGAGCACTGTAACCTCAGGCTCTGAGCAACGGTCTGGTGGACCAAGTGAGTACTGTTGGAAGATTCCCCAAGCCCAAACATTCAGATAATAACCTGAATTAATTTGTAGGTCCTCAACTATAAATTAATTTTCTTAGGCTATATATATCATTTCTGGTAATTGCCTATGAATTTCTCCTTGAGTCTTTAGCCTTCTAACTAGACCTCTTTATCAAGATGTGGCATCTACTTATTAGGGTGTTCTTCAGTTTATATTTTATTTTCCCCATCTTTATGTCAAAGTGCCATACAATGCAGAAAGTTAGTTATTACAGACTATTTTTGGTGTCCTCTGTGACTGTTTTCTGAGGCCCGAGAAGAGACTGGGTCTGGATGCTGGGAAAAAATGAATCTTGCTTTCTTTGCCTTTCTTTTCAGAACTGCAAGCCTTACATGAAATGGTCCAGCAGAAAGTTGTCACTTTGCTAAGTGACCCTGAAAATATCGTGAAACAAACCTTAATGGAAAATGGAATAACACGGCTGTGTGTGTTTTTTGGACGACAGAAAGCCAATGATGTTTTATTGTCCCACATGATCACTTTCCTCAATGATAAGAATGACTGGCACCTGCGAGGGGCTTTTTTTGATAGCATAGTTGGTATGTCTGTTTTTAAATTGATGTTTAAGATTCTGGATTATCTGCTCAAGAAAATATTTCCATGTGATCTGAGAGGTGATAGCATTCTCAGGTATTAGTCATAATGTAAGTAGTTTTGAGTATTTATGTCTTTAGGCTACAGTTGGATGAGGAAAAATATTTCAGCTGACAAGATGAGAAGCATTGGAAGAAAGGAGGGAATATCATGCAATCTTTAAAAAAAACTATGTTTTAAAAGACTCGCTTAGGCACAATCCATTCAGAATGTGCAACTGCTCTGCTTTGTGGGTCTCTCCACTTTCTCACATTTTCTAAATATAGTACCAAAAATATCAAAGAATATCAATGGTTGGGAAAGTGCCAGAAAATATCACTCAAGTGTCTGAAGTAATTGGCAAATCTCAAGTCTGATTCCCACTGGGGAAAGATGACAGTAACAGATCATTTATGTTTCTTTTTTCTTTTGGTTTTTGGGCCACACTGGTGTGACGCTCAAGGGTTACTCCTGGCTATGCTCAGAAATCACTCCTGGCTTGGGCATCCAATGGGATGCTGGGGGATCGAACCACGGTCCGTCCTAAGTTAGTGCGTGCAAGGCAAACGCCCTACGGCTTGTGTCACCGCTTGGCCCCTTATTTATGTTTCTAAAACTGGCCAGAATGTACTACCACATGGATAGTGATTGTGTCTGAATATGTGATTGCAGGAGAATAAAAACAAAACAAACAGAACACCTTTTTGTGGGCTGGAATGATAGTACAGTGGTTAGGGTGTTTGCTTTGAATGTGGCTCATGTGCTATGGGTTTGATCCTCGGCAACCCATATGGTCCCCTGAGCCCACCAACAATGATCTGAGTGCAGAGCCAGGAGTATTCCTGACTGAATTATTCGTAACTAAGTATGCCCCCCTAAAAAAAACTTTGTGGTGCCAGAGATAGCATAGCAGTAGGACATTTGCCTTGCACGTAGCTGATCCAGGATGGATGGTGGTTTGAATCTAGTCATCCCATATGGTCCCCTGAGCCTGCTAAGAGCGATTTCTGAGCACAGAGCCAGGAGTAACCTCTGAGCACCACCATTGGGTGTGGCCCAAAAACAAACAAAAAAATCCCCAAAAAAACAAAACAAAGAAAAAAACAAACCCCACATTTTTTTGTATGTCAGATTTCATGTTATAATAAACTTGTATCTCTTTTACTGTCAAAAAATTAAAAATGCATGTTTTGCTTTGTAAAGTTAGGTGAAAAATCTGTGAAAGATTAAGTAACATATTTTTGGCTGCTGTTAAAATCACATTAATTTTATTCAGGTCTACAAAGAGAGATCCTTTTATTTAGTTGCATGATTCATATTTAAATTCAAAATTGGAAGTTTTAAATTTAAAACCAGAAATTAGAGCTCCAGGGCCACTCTCAGCAGTGCTCAGAGCAACCCAAGGCTGCACCAGGCAGTGCTCAGGGGGCCATGAAGTGCTGGGAATTGAACCTAGATCAGGTGCATGCCAGGCTTGTGTCCTAACCATGTACTAATCTCCCGGCCCCATTTTTGTCTTTTTGTTTTTGTTTTTTGATAATTCATTCAGCTTAGCCTGGTGCGCTGTCTCTCCAACTCGCAACTAATTTTGCTTGAAACTTCAGATAGCAATTCTTTCTCTTAGAGCTGATGATGTTTATGTTCCATTCTGAAATACTGTGTTTTGTGCCTTTTTAGAGAATGATTTTGAAATGTCAAAACAAAATGTACCTGATTACGACAGTATAAATGGTATTAATTTTAGAGTAAAATAGAGTTTTGTTTATATATACTTGGCAACATTTCAAAAGGAGCAGGTTCTTCTTTCTATCTTCCTTTGCTAATTATTATATACGTTGCACACTAAGTTTTTTCATGTTACTATCATACTTCCTTTGACAGTTTTTCGTTGTCTTGGTATTTAAATTTCCTTTTTCTGGGGCCAGAGCGATAGCGTAGTGGTAGGGTATTTGCCTTGCCCGTGACTGACCCAGGAAGGACCCAGGTTTGGATTCCCGGCATCCCACCTGGTCCCCTGAGCCTGCCAGGAGCGATTTCTGAGCACAGAGAGTAACCCCTGAGCACTGCTGGGTATGACCAGAAACCTAAATAAAAAAATAAATGTTTAAAAAAAAAAAAGAAAAAAAATTCTTTTTTTTAAAGAGATAAAAGTAGATTTGAGGGTTTAGTTCATTAGTAGACCATCTGCCTTGCAGGTTCAGTCTATAGCACTGAAAAGAAAAAACCCAAAACATTTAGTTAAGTTAATGCTTAACTATATTTGGGGCCCGGAGCGGTGATGCAAGCGGTAGGGTGTTTGCCTTGCACACGCTAACCTAGGACGGACCACAGTTTGATCCCCTGGTGTCCCAGATGGTCCCCCAAGTCAGGAGCGATTTCTGAGCACATAGCCAGGAGTAATCCCTGAGCGTTACCAGGTGTGGCCCAAAAGAAGCGTAACTATAATATATGCTTTTTTATTAGTAATTTATTTATTTATTTATTTTTGTTTTGTTTTGTTGTTTTGTTTTTGGGTCATACCCAGCAGTGCTCAGGGGTTACTCCTGGCTCTATGCTCAGAAATCACTCCTGGCAGGCACGGGGGACCATATGGGATGCCGGGATTTGAACTACGGATCTTCTGCATGAAAGGCAAATGCCTTACCTCCATGCTATCTCTCCAGCCCCAATTTATTTGTTTTTATTAGCCCATTTAATATTTCTTCTTGATAACATTTTCAGAATTTGATTTTAGTTCTAATATGGGTTGATTGGTTTCTAGATTTTTGCTACTTATTTACCCTTTCGTTTTTGAATTCCTAGCTATCTGTACCATTTTATACTTGTACCTTATTATTTTTCTGGAACATTTTCTCAGATTTCCCTAGAGATAGATGTATGGGAGGTACACATGTTGAGTCCTTTGAATGTCTCAAAATTATTTATTTATTTATTTATTTATTTTTTTGTTTTTTTGGGCCATACCCGGCGGTGCTTAGGGGTTACTCCTGGCTACCTGCTCAGAAATAGCCCCTGGCAGGCACGGGGGACCATATGGGATGCCAGGATTTGAACCAATGACCTTCTGCATGAAAGGCAAGCGCCTTACCTCCAATGCTATCTCTCCGGCTCCACGATTTATTTCTCAAAATGATTTATTTTTATTGTCCTACTACATCGACTGTTTGGCTATAAATTTATATATATGTATATATATATATATATATATATATATATAAATACTTATATTTCTTTTTTTAATTTTGATTGTGAAGGTTTTGAGCTTTTGTATTCCAACGTCCATTGTTGCTGAAGATTATATAATATAATGACAGCCTGATTCCCTTCCTATTCAGAGAATCTATGTCTTATTTCTTGTCAGCTTGTAGGATCTTTTTTCCTCCCTGTAAAGTCCCCAAACTTCTTGATGATTTGCTTTGGAGTGAGTTTCTTTCATTTATTGTGCTAGGTAGAATGTGTGCTGTACATTCCCAAATTACTTATTGTGTTTGCCCTTTTTAATTAAATTTAAGTAACGTAATTAATTTTAACTTACTCAGCTGCTTTTATATTATCAGATATAGAATAATTAGTGTAGTATTCTGTTTTTCAGGTGTTGCTGCCTATGTTGGCTGGCAGAGCTCTTCAATTCTCAAGCCCCTGTTGCAGCAAGGTCTGAGTGATGCCGAGGAATTTGTTATTGTCAAAGCTCTTAATGCCCTGACCTGTATGTGCCAGTTAGGGCTGCTACAAAAACCACATGTTTATGAGTTTGCTAGTGATATTGGTAAGTTTATTTATTTATTTTTTTCTGGTTCTCAGAGTTACAGTGGGTACATTAGGGTATGGGAGAGGAATAACAATTGGTAGGGGCTGGAAAGGTAGTGTAGCAGGGAGAGTTTCTTGTTTTTAAAGTATGTGGCTGAACCAGGTTCAGTTTTCTGCATGCTGTATGGTCCCCTGAGTCCCACTATTCTTTGTTTGTTTGTTTTTGTTTATTTTTGTTTTGGGTCATACCTGGCAGTACTCAGGGGTTACTGCTGGCTCTATGCTCAGAAATTGCTCCTGGCAGGCTCGGAGGACCATATAGGATGCCAGGTTTCGAACCACCATCCTTCTGCATGCAAGACAAACACCTTACCTCCATGCTATCTCTCTGGACCCCAAGTCCCACTATTCTTGAGTGCAGAATCAGGAGTAAACCCTGAGCGCTCTAAGAAAAAAACTAAGAAGTCCAACCAGCTGCCAACCACCCAACAACTTCCCCCACCCCCCCAAAAAAAACCCGATAAAACACTGTAAAAGTTTTGGGTTATAGAGAATTTATTTTCAGTTTTATTGTCCCTGTTTGGTATGCATCTGTGTGCCCATGTGAGAGATGAGAGACAGGCAAGCCAACAGGGTTTCTTGGTTCTTTAACACAGATTAGGAAGTATGCCTGGGTTAGAGACAACACAGTTTAGGAAGTAAGCTAATTTAGAGATAATTCAATTTAGAAATAGAAAGTATTCCTTTGTTTTAATCAGCAGTGAAGTTTTTTTTTTTTTGTCATACCCAGTTATGCTCAGGGGTTACTTCTGACTATGCACTCTGAAATCACTCCTGGCTTGGGGGACCATATGGGATGCCGGGGATAGAACCCAGGTCAGTTTTGTGCAAGGCAAGTGCCCTACCACTGCACTATCGTGCCAGCCCCAGTAGTGAAGTTTTTGTATTCTTTGTGATCCTTGAGAAAAAGAATGAAGCTTCAGATTTGTCTTTTTTACTTTTTGTCTTTTCTTTTAAATGATACAGTTTAAGTCTGTAACAGCTCTGAAGAATAGCTTATTGTTTTGGACCCTTATTATAGTGAAGGGGAAATTGGATAGGGAGGTTGGTCTCTTATCAGTGCATTGTGTGCTGGCTACAAAATCCCCATATTGCATGGATGAATATGGAGAGTATTAGGCTGAGTGAAATGAATCAGAGGGTGAGGGATAGCCATAGAATGATCACACTCCTTTGTGGGATTTATAAAAAAGATAGTATCATAATAATATCCAAAGACAATAGAGACAAAGGCCTGCTTGCCACAAATAGTGGGAAAATGTAGTTAGGGCAGAAAAGGGATCACAATGACCTTGATAATTGGAAATGATCATTCTGGGCAACAGCTGGCTGCTGAAAGGAGATAAAGTAATATTCTTGATACCTCTTCGGTAACTGTATTGCAAACTACAATGTCTAAAAGGAAAAAAAGGAAAAAAGAGAGATTAAAAAATAATGTCTGCCTGTTGGGCCAGAGTGATAGCATAGCAGATTTGGCATTTGCTTTACACAGCTGACCCAGATTTGATCCTCAGATCCCACATGGTCCTCTGAGTCTGCAAGGAGTAATTTATTTTTTGGGGGGGGGCCCACACTGGGGGTGCTCAGAAGTTATTCCAGGCTCTGCGCTCAGAAATTGCTCCTGGCAAGCTCATGTGACCTTGTGGGATGCTGGGAATTGAACCCGGGTCTGTCCTGGGTCATCTGCATGTAAGGCAAAAGCCCTACCACTGTGCAGTTGCTCCAGCTTCCATGCAAGCACAGAACCAGGAGTAACCCCTGATCTCCGCTGGGTGTGGCCCAAATAGTGCTGTCCTGTCCTGTCCTGAAAAATAAAATCTGCCAAGCAGCAAGGAGGAGGCAGGAGAGAAACTGTAACTTTTGTGGCTGGAAATATGCACTGATGAAGGATGTTGTACATAGTATGATGGAAATTCCATTGTGAACAATTTTGTAACTTTGTGTCTCATGTTGATTTAATTAAATTTTTTGTTTTTTGTTTATTTTTGGTTTTTGGGCCACACCCAGCATTGCTCAGGGGTTACTCCTGGCTGTCTGCTCAGAAATAGCTCCTGGCAGGCACAGGGGACCATATGGGACACCGGGATTCGAACCAACCACCTTTGGTCCTGGATCGGCTGCTTGCAAGGCAAACGCTGCTGTGCTATCTCTCCGGGTGATTTAATTAAATTATTTATAAATAAAATGCATAAGCATAAAAAAATCAAAACCCAAACCCCACCCCCAAATAATTCCTAGTATTGAACTTACTGTTAGTAATTTTAATTACTTATAAAAGGACTTAATTCCTTGACCTTCATAGCAATTATTTCACTTACTTAGAGGAACAACTCTGTAAGATTTAGGGTAAGACAATCACATAAGTAAACACAGAAATTAAGACTCAATTTTAAACAATTTAAAAGTAAGCAATGTAAGATTTGCTTGTGCTGAGTGCACAAGAGAACTGCTGCCATTTTAGATAAAATACTTGTTACTGAACACTTTCCCAAGGAAAATAAAACCAAAGCCATGTAAGTTAATTAATTAATTAAATTGAGACAATATTCAAGAAAAGAAAGACGATGGAGGTGTTTTGATTGTTAGACATGAATAGTAGTTGATATGTATAAAAATTACAAGGTATGAATATAGCTTTATAAAATCTTGAGGAGGGGCTGGAGTGATAGTACATTTGTTAAAATTATTTTGCACAGGGGCCCGAGAGATAGCATGGAGGTAAGGTGTTTGCCTTGTGTGCAGAAGGACAGTGGTTCAAATCCCGACATCCAATATGATCCCCTGAGCCTCCTAGGAGCGATTTCTGAGCGTAGAGCCAGGAGTAACCCGAGTGCTGCTGGGCGTGACTCCAAAACCAAAACAAACAAACAAACAAACAAAAAACCCAATTATTTGGCACACATCTGACTGGATTCAATTTCTGGCACCTTATGTGGTCCCTTGAATGCTTCACGAATGATCCCTGAGTACAGAACAGGAGCAAGTCTTGAACACTGCCAGGTGTGACCTAAAACCCCTAAATACCCAAATCCTACCTTCCCCCCAAAAAAACCAACCCCAAAACTTGTGGAAAAAATTTAAATACATGTTGTTTTATATTGTATTTTAATATCTATAATACTCTTTTAACTTGTTCCCCTACTGTGTATTTTTATATCCCGCATAGAGAGAAATCATTGTCTGCTCCTCTCATTCTAATTTTACTCAGCACGATACTACTCAGTCTGTTCATGTAGCAACAAATTGAATGATTTCATCTTTTCTTTTTTTTTTTTTTTTTTTTTTGGTTTTTGGGCCACACCCTGTGACGCTCAGGGGTTACTCCTGGCTATGCGCTCAGAAGTTGCTCCTGGCTTCTTGGGGGACCATATGGGACGCCGGGGGATCGAACCGCGGTCCATCCTAGGCTAGCGCAGGCAAGGCAGGCACCTTACCTCCAGCGCCACCGCCCGGCCCCTCATCTTTTCTTATAGCCAAATAGTATTCCTTTATATGTATGTATCATAGTTTCTTTGTCCTGTCATCTGTTCTTGGACATGTGGGCTGTTTGCAGATTTTAGCTATTGGGATTTGTGTTGCAACACAAATGTTGTGATGCAACACAAATGCCTTTTCAGATTAAAGTTTTTGTGCTGTTGGGGTATATTATTTTAATTTATAGCCTTAATTTAGTTTCACTTTTTGGGCGATCGTGGAAAAATAATTGCAAATTGTATAGGAGTGTTGAACATCCAGTGTCAATTAAGAATTTCTATAGAAATACCTTTTTTTAAAAAAAAAAACAACTGCAGAGTGCTGAAAGAACTTGGGAACCTAAAATTATTAGTACTAAAACAAGTTCTTATGTTTTTTTGAATATTTGGTCCCATGCGATCCAGATAGAGAAAGCACTTTTTTCAGTAGTATGTGGGGAAATAGATAATCTTAATGTGCATTTCTTATTTTCTCGTATATTGTATTACTTCCCAGGGATCAAATTTTGTTACATTTGATTTTGAGCTAGTTTAATTACTAGCCCTTCTATGCATTCTTAAGTTCACAAAATACATTTCTCCTGTTTCCTAATTATTTAAAAATCTTAAAATTTAATGTAGTCTATAATTAGCATTTTGCCTACCTGGAAAATGATTACCCATCAACTTTTAAGCAAAAATAAAAAAATTTTTTTGGACCTGCTGTTTTGCTCATAGCATGGGGCACTCATGTATCATTACTTTAGCATAAAATGTAAATTATCTGTAAATGTAGAATAAGCTAGGCACAGTAAAACTTAATGTGGAATTCTTTTAGAATTGGAATTGAATTTGGGACCAACTGTGCGAATGGGGGGTGTTTTGAGAAAAATAATTTTTTCATTCCATATACTTTAAAAGAAAAAATAGGTTTTTCTAAAATTTAATGTAGGACTTCTACTCACTGAAAATAAAGGAAAGATTCCAAAGTTCTCTGTAGTTCTGTATTTAAACCATCAGTAATTGAAGGGAATGATGTGGTAGTGATTTGTCTGGTAGGTTTTCTTTAAAGATCATGCCCCTTAGGTGGGTAAGGATGCTCAATTTTTTCATGTTTTTCCCAGAAAATGTGAATGTGGGGCTGGAGCACAGCGGTAGGACGTTTGCTCTGGTCCCCCAAGCCTGCCAGGAGTGATTTCTGAGCTCAGAGCCAGGATTAACCCCTGAGCGCCACTGAGTGTGACCCCAAAAAACAAACAAACAAACAAAAATAGATAAAAAGAAAAAATGAGAATGTGATGGATAGATTAGCAGGGAGGGGTAAGAGATTGATTGTTCATTTATACTATTTGGTAGGAAATTCTCCTATCTCAGTTTCTTATTTTTGTGTTTGAGGTACTATGTTAGTTTTCTACACTAATATATCAATAATGTACACATCAACCCCAAGCCTGAGATACTTCAGTAAATTTCTCATCATACAACCATGGTACTGCTTCTGCCATAGACTTTGCTTCTTGGGTCATGTCCCATAACTGATCCAGCTGTCTCAGTTGACACTGAGACTAAATGATATATGGGTCTGATTGACTGATGACAGAAGTGCAGAAGATCAAGCCTCACTAGGCAGCACATTTTAAGCTTTTCCTTGTGTGATCCTGGCTACTATCACATTGGCCAGAGCGGCAATGAGAGACTGAAGCAATAGTGCAGTGGGTAGGGTGTTTGCCTTACATGAGGACAACTCAGGTTCGATCCCTGGCATTCCATATGGTCCCCTGAACCTGCTGGGAGTGATTGCTGAGTGCAGCGCCAGGAGCAACCCCTAAGTGCTACCTGGTGTGTCTCCAAAGCTCCCCCCACCACTAAAAAAAAAAAAAGACTGAGACTAGTGATTCAGTTCTTTACAGTGCCTAACACCTGCCTAGGATTTATTTTTTGGACTTAATGACTTTGTTTTTGATTTTTGGGCCACACCTGATGACACTCAGGGATTATTTCTTGCTCTTAGAAATCGCCCTTGGCTTGGGGGACCATATAGAATGCCTGGGGAAATGGTCTGTCCTAGGCTAGCATGCGCAAAGCAGAGGCCTTATGCCCTGCACCACTGCTCCGACCCCTGTGGATACTTTTAAATGTTTTTTCCAGTTCTCATTTTCCAGTTGTCAAACCACCAGCACCACTCTCCCAACCCCATCTTTACTGTTTTGTGGCGTATATCATAGACTATAGAATGTTGTGGAATAAAATCTCCTTCATGTGTTGTTAAGTCGGAAATGGAAAAACTTTGACGGCATTAATTTGAATAAATCTCCATTCTTTGTTTATATAAATAATGTTAGTATGTGATAGCATCCTTTTTTCTATGAAATATGTAATAACATTTGAAATATGAAAATGCTTTAACATGAATTTCTCTGGGGGGAGGTTGGGCCACACCCATCAGTGCTCAGGGAATACTCCTGGCTCTGTGCTCAGGCGTCACTCCTTGTGGCACTTGGGAACATACATGGTGCCAGCAACTCAATCAGGATTGGTTTTATAGTGAGTTTGAATTTTATTGTAAATAATTTTAGAAGTTTGAATTTTGTTCAAATCACTGAGTTTGAGTATAGTACACAAAATAGTTAAGATGGTACTTCATTTTCTAAGTTTCGGATTCTTCAAGAATGGCCATTGCCTTTTCTGCTTTTAGTTTCAGTTCACAATGCTTTGTGAATGAAAAGGCCAGATGGGAGATATCTTATTTATCTTAGTAAAGAGGAAGTAATTTTGTTTCTTCATTGCTTGTGTGGTGATAGTTGTGTTTTGGGACTTCTGTGCCTGGGGAAATAATACTGTTGGGACTTGGTAAGTGTGTATTCAGAGTCTTTTTTATTTTTCAAGTTTCTAAAGCTTCTTTTGAGGGTGGGGTTGGGGGTGGAAAATACCTCCCAAGCAGTGCTCAGGAGACCCAGCCAAGTGGGCTGGAGGTTCCATATGCAAGACAGACCCCCTGTGAAGCTACTCAGACCCTGTAGGACTGGGGACTTGGAGGCCATCTTGGTACTGCTGGACATCTCCAGAGCTGCATGCAGCACTGTCTTCGGGATCTTGTGCCAGGGTCTAATGTGAGCACATGTTAGGCTGTACTATCTGCTAGCCCTTAATTCCCAAAAAGTTTGCAACCCAGTCTTAGGAATCAGTATATTTCCTGACAATAGTTTGGAACCCTTAAAAAGGAAGTAGTTGAGTTTATTCTTTTGTGTGACTGTTAGTATTTGTAGTAGAGGGACTATTATCGTGTTATGTTCACTTGGTTGAGTTTATGTCTCAGGGTGATTGGGAGCATGCAGGCAGCTGGTGACAGCATTGTGGAATCGCTTTATCTGTTGTGTTATCCAGTGAACCCAGTAGTTTGGTGGTGTTTGTGGATGGGATTTGATTCTTATTTTTTTTTTTTCTCTTTAGCTCCCTTCCTGTGTCATCCCAATCTCTGGATACGCTATGGTGCTGTGGGATTTATCACAGTGGTAGCTCATCAGATAAGCACAGCTGATGTCTACTGCAAACTGATGCCTTATCTTGACCCATATATCACTCAGCCAATTATACAGGTATGCATATTCCTATTTGGATGCAGTCCTTCCACACTGTGCTACTTAAAAATAAAACTAACAAGTTTAGAGGTTCAGCTCTATTTTTATTAAATGTTTAATTTGGGATATAACATTTGCATATTTTTTCAAATTGGTTAATGAATCAAACACTTGAAGGTGAGAGAAACTCAGTAGAATGTTGTTACACATAGGCATAATATAGCATTCAAGCATTCATTATTTGCACGCATGCACATTTGTGTCTGTATGTGTGTGTAATGTTGTAAAGTGTCCGTTGTTAGGGTGAAATACAGTCCAGGAAATACATGTATTGATGGTCCTCTGCTTGTATTCTAAGAATTAGAACTCCTGTCAGTCCCAAGCAAGCATTTATAATAAATTAGAAAAAGATTTTTAAAATTAACTTTTGTGTGTAGGGAGGAGTGACAAAACTATAATACAACAGATAAGGTGCTTACCTTGTGTGTGGCTGACCTGGGTTCGATTCTTAGTGTTCCTATTTGTCCAGATTTCTCCAAGAATGATCTCTGAGTACCAGGCCAAGAGTAAATTCTGAGTACCACTGGGTGTGTCCCAATAGCTAATAAAAGTGTTGGAGTTTATTTTTGGGGGATGTTATTTTTTAAACTTAAATGGTTCTGGTTTTTTTTTTTACTAATTATATTACCTGGGTCTAGGGAGATTGTACAAGGGTTAGAATACAAGCCTTGCATAT
This sequence comes from Suncus etruscus, assembly GCF_024139225.1. NCBI lineage: Eukaryota > Metazoa > Chordata > Mammalia > Eulipotyphla > Soricidae > Suncus > Suncus etruscus. Next base: position 25,830,354 of record NC_064867.1, on the reverse strand, counting down.
GCCTGACCTGACTTTTGCCATCATTTGATCTCCTTCCCAGCAGTCGCTGGGCTGTAGACCCCTATACATTGCTGGATATGGGTCTGGTGACCCCTGAGCACTGATTCAATGGCTTTTTTGGTCCACAGGGTCCCAGCAACATTGCATCCCTGGACCCTAGTACTGAACTACCAACCCAGTTGGCCAAGTTTCATCAGGAATGGCCTTCAGGCCACCTAAGCCCTTAAGACTTCTCCCGACCCTTCAAAACCTAATGACCTCTTATTCATTTCTACTCTGCTCTTAGCAATGAAACATTTGATGATAAACTTTGTATCTTTGGTCTATCTACTCAACTTGTCAGGATTTATCCTCATTGAAAGACTGTCTTTGATCAGATAGCTACTTAAATTGAATGGAATTTTTGAGAGATAATTCTGATAGTTAAGAAATCCTGAAAGGACTATTTTTACTTTAACTCTGTTTACTTTTTGGAGATACACTTGGCCTCTCTGATATTCTTTCGTTATAATCTGGTGTTTGGTTGAAGATTCTGTCCTCAGGTTCAGGAGAAAATGGGGCTTTGGCTGTGTTCTAGTCCTTACTTTGCACAGTAGATCCATCTTTTCTTTTTTCTTTTTTTTTTTTTTTTTTGGGCCACACCCAGCAGTGCTCAGGGGTTACTCCTGGCTATCTGCTCAGAAATAGCTCCTGGCAGGCACGGGGGACCATATGGGACACTGGGATTCGAACCAACCACCTTTGGTCCTGGATTGGCTGCTTGCAAGGCAAACGCCACTGTGCTATTTCTCCGGGCCCGATCCATCTTTTTCTTCATTATTTGATGGCATTTCTAGAATTGAAAATTTACATATACAAATCAGGTGAATGATATAGAAAATCTGTGTGTTCCCTTACCCTGTTTAATGTTTATTAAAACTTTCCTTCTACTTTTGACCATTTATTCTTGCCTATTAAACTCTTACTGTACAATATGAAGAAAGTGTCTGCAAGCACTTAAAAATTGCATGCATTTGTAATAACTCTTAGTGGTAATTTACTGTAATAAATCTGACATACAAATGTTAGGAATCTGCACCAAAGGTACTTTTTTCTTTTTGCTTTCACTTTTGTTGTTTAAAAAGCCAGAGCAGCAATTTAGAAGCTGCTTATGTCTGTGCTTCATAATCAAAAAATTATAGGTGAGATAATATCATGGTTATACAATGTTAATGTTTGTGCTTTTGGTGTGTGAAGTTACTGTACCTGTTACCAACAAACTACCAACATCCTCATCTCTGTCCTAATGTCACCCCTCTTCTATCTCTTCTTTTCTCTTTGCTCTCCTCCCTTCACTGCTTGGTAGTGTCAGGTCTGTAACCAAAGTCCACAGGTTTGTCATCATTGGAGCCTGCCAGTTCCCTTGCTTTGTTTGTCAGTGTACCACAAATGAGTGCCATCACCCTGTGCTTGTCCTTTTTCCTCTCACTTATTTTGCTTAAAAGGTTAACCTCCAGTTCTGTCCAAGTGGTGGACTATTTTTCTACCAAGGGCCACCTGTAATATATCACAAGTTCTTTCTCCATTTACATCACTGGACATTTGAGTTGTTTTCAGATTTGGCTTTTAGTAAGTGGCTGATTCATAAAATCTTACCTTAGTCAGAAAATGCTTTTTTATGCTAGTTACACACACACACACACACACACACACACACACACACACACACACACACACACACACACACACAGAGTTATTGTTTTAAATGTATTCATTTATTTATTTTGGTTTCTGGGCCACACCTGGTGGCATTTAGGGGTTCCTTCAGGCTCTACGCTTAGAAATTGCTCCTGGCAGGCTTGATGGAGCATATGAAATGCCAGGGATCAAATTCAGGTCCATCCTGAGTCGGCCAAGTGCAAGGCAAATGCCCTTCTGCTGTGCTCTCTCTCCAGCCCTGGTTATTGTTAATAGTGACCATCATTTAGAATTATATGCACTGACAAAGGAAGGTATCTGTGGGGCATAGTAAAGGGAAGGATTTCCTGAACTCTGGGAGAATAATGCTTTTTTTCAGAATTAGGAATCTGATGTCTAAAGAGAAAACTTCTATGAATATGAAGTATCTTTTATGGGTGTTATCTATTGACTTTGAGGCCTGTAAATTGCAGGTAATTTTTTAGATCTTCGATATCATCCAACATTAAGTTTGGACTTAGACGTTCAATTTCTAAGCTTTTCCAACTGGGCATTGATTTATTAGTTTATTAGTGTAATAGACTCTGATACTACAAAGAGGAAATACATTCACTCTGTTTATTTTTGGTTTTGGACCACACTGGTAGTGCTCAGGGGTTACTCTTGTGTTTAGAAATTACTTCTGGGGTGCAGGGATCAAACCTGGGTCGACCCCATGCAAGGCAAGCACCTAACGTATTGTACTGTCTCTCTAGCCCCCTGCATTCACTCTTTAAAGGCTACTACAGTTCTTATTTCCATAAGCAACAATTGTAGGTTCTGTTACCTCCTGCTTACTTAGAAAACAAATATGTTACATGAACTTTCTGCAGCTTGTAAATATTGAACTTGTAAAGAACTATCTGGTTGAATTTTTTTTTGTGTGTTTTTTTTTCTACTATAGATTGAAAGAAAACTTGTTCTACTTAGTGTTTTAAAAGAGCCAGTAAGTCGTTCTATATTTGATTATGCATTGAGGTCTAAAGATATTACCAGCTTGTTCAGACATCTTCACATGCGTCAGAAGAAGCGGAATGGATCACTTCCTGACTGCCCACCACCTGAGGATCCTGCCATAGCACAGCTTCTGAAGAAGTTGCTCTCACAGGTTGTATTGCCTTTTGAATAATTATATTTAAATGCAGATTTTATCAGAATTTTAAAGGCATCTACCTAGTTGTTAAATTGGTGATTGGATTTTTTTTTTTTTTTTTTGGTTTTTGGGCCACACCCGGCGGTGCTCAGGGGTCACTCCTGGCTGTCTGCTCAGAAATGGCTCCTGGCAGGCACGGGGGACCATATGGGACACCGGGATTCGAACCAACCACCTTTGGTCCTGGATCAGCTGCTTGCAAGGCAAACGCCGCTGTGCTATCTCTCCGGGCCCATGATTGGATATTTTATATATATATATATATATATGTTTATAATGTGAATAAGCAAATCTGACAAATATGCACATCAGTATCTCAAAGATACTAGGATGATTTTAAGGTATTGAGTTACTTTAAATATTAGGCATTAACTATATGATTGAGATGGATATAACTTTAGGTTCAAACAATAATCATGATTTATTTCATTCTCTAAAATTAGTTCACTAAAAATATCATTAAATAATTTAATTTTTTTATTAGTGAATTTTTTTAGTTTAATTCTAAATTTAAGGGGCAGGACAATAATTAAGTCTGGCTTATTTCAATCTAAAATTGTTTTCATTCCATACAAGCAACTGAAATAAGTGGATTTTATTATGTATCTTATATGGATAAGTCAATTTACTTCTGTGTCTTTTTTCTTTTGGTTTTTGGGCCACACCTAATGACACTCAGGAGTTACTCCTGGCTCTGAGCTCAGAAAAAACTCCTGGCAGGCTCAGGGGACCATATGGGATGCCAGGAATTGAACCCAGGTCCGTCCTGGGTCAGCCACGTGCAAGGCAAATGCCCTACCACTGTGTTATCTCTCTGGCCCCTCTGTGTCTTTTAAAATTTAAAAATAGCTAAAAATAGTTTTATTAAGATACCATGATTTACGAAGTTATTTATAGTTGAGTTTTAGGCATACACTACCTCAGCATCACTTCCTATCATCTGTGTCCACTTCTCTCCACCAGTGTCCCCAGTTCACCCTCCAACCCCAGTGTGTCTCCTTTTAGGCACATTTGTAAGGTTGGTTGTTGTAGTTTGGATCTCAAGCTTTCTGTTTTGTTGGTTCTGTTGTTCAGGTATAGAGACTTAGCACACCTCTATACTGCCAGTGTTTCTGAGGCCTCTACTCCCCACCCTCATCCTGCTACCTCCTGTCTGCCTTTATTGTATTTTTACGTCTTAATTTCTCTTCTTCCTTACCTTTCTCAGTACTTTGCCAGAGCCAACTATCAAAGAGGGGCCCAGACTACTGGGGTACATGGGGGGCCTTGCATGCAGGACTTTGATAAGATACTTCAAGCCCTTTTAATAGAGAAGCCCAGGGACCTATAACAAGCTCCTAGGTCGAGAGAGAGAGACAAAGAGGGAGGGAGAGCTGGGTTTGGGACCAGGATAAGGCCAGGTTGAGGGCCAGTTAAAGGGGAAACAAGTATTTAGAGTAAAGGGTAACCAGTTCAAAAGATACAACTGAAATCTAGAAGAGACCCCTGGCCTGGAGTGGAAACATTCTGTCATGCACAGTCAGTCTGCTCCTTCAGCTGCCTGAACTAACTGCTTCAAGGCTTCTCACAGTCTCCCTTGGGAGGCTTTTAAAGGTCTCTATGGCCAATAGCAGTTGGAGCTGCTTTCTCAAAGGGTCAGACCCCTTATACAACTGTCACTTGATGTAGGGTAAGAGTATGTCTATATCTTAAAAGCATGTGAATTTGGAGATGCACAAATAGTATCCATATATGTATTCTGTGAGGTGCAAAGCCAAGAGATAACTTGACTAAATATATAGGACTTAGAATGCTTGTCAATTATATTCTTTTTTTGGATGGGTGGTTTTGGTCATAACATCTGACTGTTGTACTCAGGGTCTACTCCTGACTCTTCACTCAGGAATCACTTCTGAAAGGGCTTGAGGGACTTCATATGGTATCAGGGATTGATCTGGGTCATCTCTGTGCAAGGCAAGTACTTATCTGCTGTACTATATGTCTCTCTGGCACTTGGCAGTCATGTCTTATGGAAAAAGAAGTTGAGAAAATGGTTTAGTTACAGAGGGCATTTATTCAGTTTTGGTATATTGGTCCTTTTATGTTGTGTGATTGCCACTGAGAATCCAGTGCTATTTGATGCCCAGATGTTGCCTGGGTGATGAATGTTGGAATATTTTTCTATGAGAGACTGGTCAGTACTGATCTTGGTTCTTTTAGGTCTAAACTTTGCCTGAGGACTGCACTGCCTCTGAATGTACCTTCCAGGCCAGTAGTTTTATTTCCTACATTTTAGAAGATTTAATCTGATGTGATTTGAATTTCCAGTGAGAGTTTTCTTCTAACCTTGGCTGTGTATTAGATTCATATTTTAGAAGCAATTTATGGAGAATTGGATATTAAATCATATTTTTCCCTTTCACCTGATTAAGTAATCCTTATAAATGATTTCAGCATGTAATAAGAATCAGCCTAGTTTAGAAATTCTTCAGACTTAGCATGATTCTTCGTGTTTCTCTTTCTCCTGCAAATTCTGAATGTTAAAAGCCTCTGTCTTGAAATTTTCTTTTTACTTTAACTTTATTCCTTCATAGAGCCACTTTAACCTCTTTGTTCTTGTTTTTCCCTTTGCTAGTTTTGACATGAAGAGAAAAAAGAAGTTCAGAAGGAACAATTTCCATATCTTTTGCCTTTCACTTTTCCTTTTACATTTACTTTTCGCTATTCTGAAATAGTGAGGGGCCAATGTGCTAGCTCTTGTTACAGGGCACCATGATGAAATCACTAAAACTCATTTTTTCTCTGAATTGTCAGGACTCAATATATTCATTTGTCTTTTAGTTGTTTGAGTGGCAAACTAGAATCAAGTAGTTCCCTAGTTTCTTTTCTTAGTATCAATACTACCACCACCACCGCCACCATCATCACCACTACTTAGTTTTGGTTTTCGGGCCACATACAGTGATGCTTGGTTAACTCCTGGCTCTGCGCTCAGAACTCACTCCTGGCAGGATCAGGGGACCTTATGGGATGCCGGGGATCTAACCTGAGTTGACGACGTGCCAGGCAGACACCCTCCCTGCTGTGCTATCACTCTGGCCCCTATCAATAATTGATTGAGAAGACTCTAAAAGGTAGGGAGGCACCTGTTGCAAGAGGCAGGCAATGCTGGCAGAAGGGTAAGCAGGCCAGAATCTCTGAGAAGTCTTAGAAGTTACAGCTTATAGACCAGCGTCCATTAATTATGAACCTATCCTGAGTCATCTGCTATGTTGATAACAGCTCTTCAAACAAACTTGAACAACAGATATTACCCCATTTTATAGATAGGTAAACTAAGACTCAATACAGGTAGCTACTTGTCCATGCTCACAGGTTTAAAGCTGTTTAAAACTTAAACTGGTCTAGCTCTAAAGTCCACATGCTATAGCATGCCCTCTTGTCTCTCAAAGGACAGAGTCTCAACTCAGACTGAGACACTTCCTTAGGTTTTGTTGTCATTATTATCATATTATTTTTGGTTTTTGAGCCACATTGGTCTTAGCTCAGTGCACAGGAGTTGCTAGGGCTATGCTGGGGTATGACCATTGGGTATGGGGCACATCCATAGCCATATCCCAAACCTTCTTGGATTTTATATGGACCTAGGATGATGTTCATCTGCAGCTCATCTTCTCTCACCCATTGCAAATATTTTTTTTCTTCCTCAAAGTTTCTTGGGTTTACTGGCAGAGGTTTAGCACTAGGGTAGGATTTGAAGGTAAGAATTTGGTGTTTGATTCCAGTGTCAGGGTTATAGAGTAGGGAGATATGTTGATTAGCCTCCACAAGTGGGAGTTCCAAGTACTTCTACAAAATTTGTGTAGCTCCTTATTCTAGAGATATGTTATGGTAAAATAGGTCTTTGAGACCAGCCTGGCATTGTTTTTATAGGAAAATATATTCAGAGTTCCGTGTAATGAACTCAAAATACACTTGGAACATGACCCATATGGAAGTTGGAATTTGTCATTCAGCTTTTCACTAGAACTTGCCATCTGGAGATGACACACGGCAGGACAGTTTTAGATCTCATTTGCAGGAGCTCCCTAGTTTTATTCATAACCCTTTCATCTGGCATGGAGGCAGAATGCAAAATGATTTTGCTCTGTGAAAAATAACAAATACTTTGAAAAATTCTGTTGTTTTTATTTTAAAATGGAAACAGTACAAGAAGACACTAAGAATGTGATTTCCTTTGTTATCTGACCCCTCTCTTCCATGTTTTTGTTTATTGTGACCTTTATGTTGTTGGGTGTCTAGTTCTTTTTGAAACTTAGATTTGGATTCATTTCTGCTCTACAGTTCAGTTATATGGAGTTGATTTGATCCTTTCAAGTTTTATTGGGAAAGATCCAAAGCACCTTTGGACAGTTGCCTTTGAGCCAGTTTCCTAAGCACCTCAGGATACGCTGCTCTTTGTAGTCTAGTATTTTGAGTGCTTCCCAGTCTACTTTTAGCTCCAAGAACTGTCTGGCTCACTTGCTGCTATTTGGTGGCTCTTTCTTGAGTTTTTGGGAAATTCCTTTCTCATGTGTATATTTTAGTACTCAGTGCAAGACTTGAAGAAATCCTTCTGTATCTCTTTGAAACTCTTGCCCTAAGCAAGTTCCTTTTCCAATTCTCTGCCTCCCAGATACAGCCTTTTTGGCCAGTTCTTTGCCTCCTATATAGATAGCCTTTAACTCTCTTGCAGTTCGTTTGACTCTCTGAGTATGCTAGGACTGAGTCGGATCTTGAGGACTGTAAACCTGTACTGTTGAGGCTTCAGTGATAGCACAGTGGTAGGGTGTTTGCCTTGCATGCGACCGATCTAGGATGGACCTTGGTTCAATCCCCTTGTGTCCCATATGGAGCGATTTCTGAGCGCATAGCCAGGAGTAATCCCTGAGCATCACAGGGTGTGGCCCAAAAAGAAAAATACCATGAACATTAGTTGCTACATCGATTAAGATTGCATTGATATTAATAGAGAATTGAAATTTTGACAGTGTCAGTTCTAGTCATTGGATGTGGTGCTTTCATTTAATTAGATTTTTAATATATCTCTGTGATAGTTATGGTTTACTTTGTAGAATTTTATGTATATTTTATTAGAATTCAGGTATTTTAATTTTAATGCGATTATATTTACCATATTAAAATATACTTTGGAAAAAAACTTTGTTTTTTGGTTTTTTGGGCCACACCCATTTGATGCTCAGGGGTTACTCCTGGCTAAGCACTCAGAAATTGCCCCTGTCTTGGGGGGACCATATGGGATGCCGGGGAGTCGAACCGTGGTCCTTCCTTGGCTAGCACTTGCAAGGCAGACACCTTACCTCTAGCGCCACCTCTCCCGCCCCTGTACTTTGAAAAATTTATACAGGTCTTGTATATGGTGATTTTCTAAAATTTATTTAACCCATTCGGTTTGCTTTGGTTTTTTTTGACCTTGTACATTTTCAGTCATATGTGAAAAGAGTCTTCTCTTTTCTTTTTTTAAATAAAATACTTTTATTTAACTGATTCAAATCTATATTATATTGTTTGATATATTGTTTGGTCTGATTAATGATAGTGAACATGTTTGTCTTCTTTCTCATTAAGAACATTCTCAACATTATACATTTAATATGATGTTTTCTTTTGGGCAGGCATACCCCATAGTTCTCAGGGGTTACTTCTGGCTCTGTGCTAGAAATTTCTTCTGGCTATAATGCCTGTCTCGAAGACAGGCAGGAGGTGGGAGAGGAATGATATGGGGGTCATTGGTGGCAGGAAGGTTGCACTGGAGGAGGGGGTGTTGTACTTTTTATGACTGAAACCCAACTAGAAACATGTTTGTAACCATGGTCCATAAATAAAGATATTATTAGAAAAATGTATTAAATAAAAAGAAATTACCTCTGGCAAGGCGGTTTGGAGAAGGAAGGGCATATGGGATCCCGGGTTGGCTGTGTGCAAGTCAGATGCCCTACCTGCTGTGCTTTCACTCCAGCCCCTGTGATGTTCTCTTTTAATTTTTCTTAAGACACTGTGATTTACAAAGTTATTCATTATAGAATGTTTCAGGCATAGAATGTTCCAACACCAGTAACAGCACCAATGATTCCAGGTTCTCTCCCACTTCCCAGGTTTCCCATATGACATATTATTTCATATCACTTGTTTTGACAAAATTTAAAGAAATGGCATATGGCATTTGGCATACCAGAAAATAAATAATTGAAAGTCAATTTTTTTGATGAGCCAAGTGAGCTTTATTTCTTCTAACCAAGCTTATAAAGCACCCAAATAGAGGGACTGGAGTATTTGAAGGGTTATAGGACATAGTCTTGGTGGATAGGAGAGGTGAGGATTTAGGAGTGCCCTGGAGCAGCCTAGTGTTGATAGGCTTTTCTAGGAGGGAGGAGGGACAGCCTGAGGTCTAACCTAGTTAGAAATTATGGGAAAATGGCACCCCTCTTTGTACTGTCCATCCCTGATACTGGTCAGGTGGCTTGAGAACAGCTTCACAGTGGGTATCCCAACATTTCCCCCTTTTCTGTTTGCTAAAAGCAAGAAATTGAGATGGGTTTGATAGGTCATATTCTCTGCATGGATGATTTTTCTCAGCAAGATCCCAGAATCAGTAAAACAAAGATGATAAGTAGGACAGTTACCTGTGTTGCCAACCGAATGGGTGAGCAGACCTCAACCTTTACATTGTTACACAAAAGGTGAAATTATTCTAGTCACAAAAAGTTCCATTTTTTGCTCTAATATATTAACCTATTCCCATACCTAGAGCAGAACTTATTGTAGGGTCTTGTTATTATTTAATATCATGATTGAACTCAGCTTGGGCTGTCCAGAGGTGTTGTGAGTCATTCTGCCATGTTTTGACAAAAGCACATGTCTGAGCTGAGGTTGGGAGATCTGGGCCTGTGACAGCAGCATAGTGATGATAGCATTAGTCCCAAAATTGGGGCTATCAGATGTCAGATTGCAGGGAGCATTGAAGTAGTTGTTTAATGACCTCTTTCATGAGTCCTTTAGCAGGGGAAAACTGCCACTCTTGGGGCAGGTTGACTGGCAGCCATATCAGTCAATGGCCATAGGAAGAGTTAAAATTTAAGTGAGAGAAAAAACTGCTTGTTGGTGATTAGGAATAGAGTATATCAGGTACTTAATATGGAGCCATGCCTGGGGACAAGAGGAAGACAGGTAGGAGTACTTTTGGGTCAAGAGAGTAATCGAAAGAAAAGTTAAAAGGTCCTTCTAAAGAGGGGGAAAAGGGAGGAACAATTCATCCAAACATGAGATCTTGGCATTGTCCAGCCACCTTTACATAAGAGAGGGCATCTCTTTCTGTAAACTAATTACAGAGTAGCGAGACCCTAATTAAATAATCTTGTACTTATATTCATTGCAGCACTATTTACAATAGCCAGACTCTGGAAACAACCTAGATGCCCTTCAACAGATGAATGGCTAAAGAAACTGTGATACATACTCAATGGAATATTATGCAGCCGTCAGGAGAGATGAAGTCATGAAATTTTTCTATACATGGATGTACAAGGAATCTATTATGCTGAGTGAAATAAGTCAGAGGGAGAGAGATAGACACAGAATAGTCTCACTCATCTATGGGTTTTAAGAAAAATAAGAGACATTTTTGCAATAATTCTCAGAGACAAAAGAGAGGAGGGCTGGAAGGTTCAGCTCACGACATGAAGCTCACCACAAAGAGTGCAGTTAGAGAAATAACTACAGTGAGAACTACCATAACAATGTGAATGAATGAGGGAAATAGAAAGCCTGTCTAGAGTACAGGTGGGGATGTAGTGGGGAAGAGGGAGATTTGGGATATTGGTCATGGGAATGTTGCACTGGTGAATGGGGCTGTTCTTTACATGACTGAAACCCTACTACAATCACATTTGTAATCATGATGTTTAAAATTCCTACGTTATGGTCCCTGTTTAGTTGCCATTTATGCCGACCATATCAGCAAGCAGGAATCTACTTCTGTTCATTTAGTGCATTCAGGGACTGAGAATATTTCCCTGGATGATGACCAGGAAGAAACAGGGCAGAGGCTGATGATCCAATAGATGAAAGTCAACTTGTGATAATTAATTACTCAGTGATTTTAATAAATATAAATAGGATGTTTATTATTAAAAATCTATAAATCCCTTAGCAAGCTAGGAGTAAACATCTTTCTTAATCTAGTAGAGGGCATTCATATGTACCATGAGTGCCATATTCAGTGCCACATGTTCAGGAATGTTTGTGCTGTCCTTTATTTATTTATTTTTTTTGGTTTTTGGGTCACACCCGGCAGTGCTCAGGGGTTACTCCTGGCTCTCTGCTCAGAAATAGCTCCTGGCAGGCACGGGGGACCATATGGGACACCGGGATTCGAACCAACCACCTTTGGTCCTGGATCGGCTGTTTGCAAGGCAAACGCCGCTGTGCTATCTCTCCGGGCCCATATTTTTTGTTTGTTTGTTTGTTTTTTTGGGTCACATCAGGCAGCATTCAGGGATTACTCCTGGCTCTGCATTCAGAAATAGCTCCTTGCAGGCACAGGGGATCATATGGGATGTTGGGATTTGAACCACCGTAAGTCCTAGATCAGCTTCGTGTCCTACTGCAAATGTCCTACCGCTGTGCTATCTCTTCGACCCCTGTCAGAAGCTCTTATAATCTTGCAAAACTGATTCAAAGACTGAATTCCTTAAGCTGTTACCTGCCCATCTGAGTGTTAATCTTTCTGAGAGAGTATTCTTGGAGTGCTGTTTATTTCATGGAAGTTTTGCACTACATCCTTCCTTAATCTTCTGGTTAATGATATATCTGGTGTACATCATTTTTTAAAATTGTTCTTTATTTAAAGAGCATGTATCACATAGTTGACATAGTTGATCTTAAAACAGTTGTTTCTAGATAAGTGCAGGCAACATTATTTAAAAAAAGAAACAAAATAAAAAAGAAGAGAAAAAATACAATGACAAGCAAATTTGTGAAAATTATTATTTTCCAATGAGACTATTAAGGGATTGTCAGAAGCTTTAATAAGCTCTTGTTGCTAGTTTACTATTTTGTTACTTCATTTTGTTTCTGAATTAGATGGCTTCAGATATACATTGCATCTAAGTTGCTATGTTCCTATGGGCATGACCATATTAGACATAAATGGGATTGTCCAGAATTTCCAGGGTTCCAGGAACTCTAAGCACTATTGCCAGTACTCTGGCTTTTGTGGGGTGTGTTTTTGGCTTCCAGATACTGAGAAGATAGGGGAGAGAGTGCTATACTAACTCCAAAAAGCCCTGGTGATATCAGCCCAAATACGGGCATATCTGGAGTTTTGGTCAGATTGAAGTCTGCAGAAAGCTGTAGATGAGTGTTGAAGCAGGGCCATTGACAAAATGGTGATTGTGGGTGATGGTGCAGCAAGCATGGCTTCAGCAAGTGGGGACTTGGCTCACCCTCTCCTCCTGAGATTGTTAGCTTCCAGCTGCTTGGCCAGTGTACCCATAATTTTTCACAGCTTGGTTTACATCTCTTTCAAGAACAGTGAATCTATGGAGCTGGACCGGGTACAAATATGGTGAATTCTGCTAATCAACTTAGGGGCTTTTCCTGTCTCTTCTTGTGGGGGGGATTGGGCCACACCCAGTGATGCTCAATGGTTACTCCTGGCTATGCACTCAGAAATCACTCCTGGCATGGGGGACCATATGAGATGCCAGGGGATTGAACCGTGGTTCAGCCTAGGTTAGCGCATGCAAGGCAAACACCCTACTGTTTGTGCCACTGCTCTGGCCCCCATAAATTCCTTTTTTGATCTTGTTGCTTTCAGTATTCTGTTTCAGTATCCTATGTATTTTGTCATTTTGAGCACAACATGTCTTGGAGTTTTCCTAGTTGATTCTTTTTTTTGGGACCCTTCAGACTTCTTGATTCTCAGTACCTGTGATCTTCAACTTTGGTAAATTTTTTTGTGGGGGGGTTTGGTTTTTGGGCCACACCCAGCAGTGCTTAGGGGTTACTCCTGGATTTCCACTCAGAAATTGCTCCTGGCAGGATTGGAGGACCATATGGGATGCCGGAAATTGTACCGGGTCCCTCCTGGGTTGGCCGCATGCAAGGCAAACAACTTATCGCTGGGCTCTCACTCTGGCTCCCAGTTTGGGGAAATTCTTTTTTGTTTGTTTGTTTTTTGGGTCACACCCGGTGGTGCTCAGATTACTCCTGGCTTTACACTCAGTAATCACAACTGGCTGGCTTGGGGGACCATATGGGGTGCCAGGATTCGAACCACTGTCGGTCCTGGGGATGGCTGCGTGTAAGGCAAATGCCCTACCGCTGTACTATCTCTCCGGCCCTGGGAAATTCTTATAGATGATTTCTTTTAACTGTTTCTTCATCATATTTGCCTTCTGTTTCTCTTGAATTCCTCCCATAGTTTATTGGTTTGCTGGGTCATTTCTATTTAGAATATTTATCACAGTTTGATTCCTCACAATTTCATCCTTCTCATCTTGGAGGTCCTTGATCTTTTGCTGCGTTTCTGTTATACTGCTATTAAAGAGATTCTATTCACTTTTTTTTTTTTTTTTTTTTTGGTTTTTGGGCCACACCCGGCGTTGCTCAGGGGTAACTCCTGGCTGTCTGCTCAGAAATAGCTCCTGGCAGGCACGGGGGACCATATGGGACACTGGGATTTGAACCAACCACCTTTGGTCCTGGATCGGCTGCTTGCAAGGCAAACACTGCTGTGCTATCTCTCCGGGCCCTCTATTCACTTTCTTATATCACCTAACATGTTTCTCTTCTTACTGTCTTGTGTTTTGCTGTTATTTCACTGAACATCTTCATCATGGTGTCATGAAAGATATTGAGGATTTACTAGTATTTATGTCCTTGGTGATAATTGTTTATGCTCATTGAGCTTGGCTGGCATCTATGAGTTTGCTCCATTTGTTTTCTAGTGTTCTTGCTATGTCAGGGTAGGTAGAACCCTTTGAAGATGCTAAGGGATTTATTCTCTTTCTTCTTGGCCTGTTCTCACCAAATGAATGGAAGAATAGCTGTGAGCAGCATGTAATTTGCTGAAGAGATTTGTTGTGCTTCAAGAGCTGTGATATGTTTATATGATTCAGGTCTGGTTTGGAGACTGCTGGAACCTAGTTGGTAGGGAGGGGCTCTGCCTTCCATTTCAGAAGTGATGCCAGCAGGAGGCAAGCCTTAGCTGGGATGGGACAGCAGCAAACAGAAAGTTGTGATGTTTTTCAAATAACTTGTTAATATGATCTTTTTGTGATACTAGATTTCTATAATAATTTCTTGAATAATCTGCTTGCTTTAAGAGAAATATTTTGGAAGAATGTAAATTTCATTGGTTTTTCCCTTTAAGATAACTATATGATTTTTCACTTGTCTGTCTTGTTAATATGATGATAGCAGCTGACTTTCCTATGCAAAATCAATTTTTAATTTATGGATTTTTAGACAATACAGTTTGCTCATTATTTTTATTTTTATTTTATTTTATTTTATTTTATTTTTTTTTGTTTTTGGGTCACACCCGGCGGTGCTCAGGGGTTACTCCTGGCTGTCTGCTCAGAAATCGCTCCTGGCAGGCACGGGGGACCATATGGGACACCAGGATTCGAACCAACCACCTTTGGTCCTGGATTGGCTGCTTGCAAGGCAAACACCTCTGTGCTATCTCTCTGGGCCCATGCTCATTATTTTTAAGTGTTTAAATAGTAAGTTATCCAGATAGTCCTCCCCCCCCCCCATGGAGCATCTATAAATGAATGGAGATAGCGAGGAATTTGAAACTGGACAGTTTGGGTCTAATATCTACTGTTATTTTAGAATGTTAGAATGTTCATGGATGTGTTGCTGACATTTGTAACTCATTCCTGTAGTGTATATAATGTTTTGTATAGCACAGAGGACCTTCATGGGCAATGTTTTACTTAATATTTTCAACATATGTAGGAGCAGGGTTGCAGTAGGTACACTTGATTTTACTTTGTTGTTGTTCAGGTAGAATATTCACAGCTATAAATTAGGGGCTGCAGAGATAGTACAAAGGTGCTTGCCTGCCATGCAGCTCAACCCTGGTTTGAATCCTGAGATTGCATCTTTTCCCATGAGCACTGCCAGGTTGATCCCTGGGCCCCCAAAGCAGACAAAAAAGTTGTAAATTACAGATCTACTCAATACAGCCACTGTATTAAGTTCTATGGATATTTCAAAAAAGAAAAAAAAAGAGTTATACAGGAATTGTACTACAAAGTAAAATTTTCTTTACTCATTTTCTGGGAGGTCAGAGTAGTGAGGTAGCATTTTATTACTTGTTTTCTCTTGCCTCGTGTTTCTTTCATGTTATCACTAGGACATTTATTTTTTGTTTGTTTGGGCCACACCTGACAGTGCTCAGAATTTACTATGGCTCTATGCTTGGGTTGCTCCTGGTAGTGCTCAGTAGACCCTTTGGGATCCTGGAAATCAAACCTGGGTCAACTTATTGATTTATAAGCAATCAAGCACCTTACCTGATGTTGGGCTATTTATTTCTCTGGTCCACGATCTAATTTTAAAAGGTCTGATTGTGGGGCTCTAGTAGGGCATTTGCCTTGCATGCAGAAGGACGGTAGTTCGAATCCCGGCATCCCATATGGTCCCCTGAGCCTGCCAGGAGCAATTTCTGAGCATAGAGCCAGGAGTAATCCCTGAGTGTTGCTGAGTGTGACCCAAAAATCTAAATAAATAAATAAATAAATAAATAAATAAATAGAAAACAAAAGGTCTGATTGTCCCTGTGGTGTTAGTTATTTTGAGGCTCATTATTGCTTTCAAAAATATTCTACAATATGGTTTTATTTGGTTGTAGGGAATGACAGAAGAGGAAGAAGATAAGCTTTTGGCCCTGAAAGATTTCATGATGAAGTCAAACAAAGCAAAGGCCAATATAGTGGACCAGAGCCACCTTCATGATTGCAGTCAGAAGGGAGTCATTGACTTGGCAGCCTTGGGCATCACTGGGAGACAAGTTGATCTTGTTAAAACTAAACAGGAACCAGATGACAAACGAGGTTAGTACATTTGTGTCTCCTTTTTTTCTTTCTCTTTTTTTTTAGCTTACTATCTGCCAGTTATTTGATAAGACTAGTCATAGCTATTTAGTAAATATCTTGTATTTTGGAAGATTGTACTTCTATAATAGAAATTAAAAAAAATTTTTTAAACACCAACCTAAGACCAATGATTTATGTTTTCTAGTTTTCTAGTTTGTTACTTGTAGGTAATGGTCAGAGAATTTAAAAGAACAAACTTGTTATTAACAATGAAATATAACAGAGCCTTAATACTATAATCACCTGAAGTTTTGAGATTTGGAACTGTCCAGTCTGGTGACAGTGATATTGATACTGATTGTGTGAGGTTTTCAACAAATCCTTTAATTCTCTTTGGGGATATACTCAGTTCCATATATAAGCTGCTACAGTTCCCGCTTTTCTAGGCCAGAGTGACAGGACAAGAGGTAGGGTGCTTGCCTTTACCCCGTATTGGCCTCCAAGCCCAACCAGGAGTAATCACTGAGGGAAGACTCGTGAGTACTGCTGGGTTTGGCCCCATTAAAACAAAATAAAAAGAAATAAAATGTTCTCTACCCTAAAATCAGCTTTTGTTGGCATTTGGTGAATGAAATTAGAAATAAACTTCTTGAGCTAAAGTCAGGTTTCGTATGTAGAGCCTCTGTTTTGAGCCCCCACCACTACATGATCTGAGCACCTTTGCAAGGGATCCCCAAGCATTGCCCAATATGGTAACTACAAAACAGACATCTGACTGACAAATGTAGGATAAAATATTTGCAACATAATGCCAATGATTTGTTTACTTTAATAGTTTGTAAAGCACTCAAAGGAAAATAGGGGTTTCTACATACAACTGATAGAATAGCAGTTGTTTATCTTTTTGGAAAGATAAAGAATTAAATACCTATAAATTAGATAACTAAATAGGTGTAAATTAAAGCAGTGAGACACCATTTTCTGCCTCTGTGGGTAGCAAAGTTTGATGATGCCTAGTATTAGCAAGGATTAGGAATCAGGTATTTTCGTACTCCACTATTGAGATTATAAATCAACATGTTCTTTTTAGAAAGTGATATCCTTTGCTCACCATTTTCAGTTCTAGAAATATCTCCTAAAAATACACTGGCCTGTGCAGAAATATTTATGTGAACAGTCTCAGTGGAAAAAAATAAATATAATGTTCATAAAAGTTCTGGGAAATGACTGAACAAATGTTTATTCTATTTAAGTAGAAAAAGCAAGTTGTGAAGTTGTTATGTATGACTTTGGCAAAAGAATATTGTTTGTTTCCTCCCTTCCCCTTTCCTTCTTTTCCCTCCCCTTCCTTTTTCTCCCCTTCCCTTCCATCCTGTTTCCACCTTTTCCCTCCCCTTTCCTCTCCTCTCCCTTTTCTTCCCTCTTCTTCCCTCCCTCCCTCCTTTTTTCTCTAATTAACTGATGCTGGAAGTAGAGAGGTCATACTTAGTAATGATGATCAAGGACATTTGAAAAAGTGTTTGACTCTTCAGATAAAGTGCTTATTTGAAATTTAGTTAGCCTTGGGAAAGGAGGAAGCAGTTAGGACTAATTATTAACACTACTAAAAATGCATCTGTTCCATCTGCCCTTGAGATAAAAGTGAGAATTAATGAGTTGATCTATAAATATAAATGTAGATCATAAAGAATAAACAGAATGTGAAGTCCATCGCTGTTCTGACTCTTTTGCCTCCCCCTAGCAAAACAGTGTAAACAAAGATGGGATTTAAGGATCTTCATTCAGCCAGTTCTTTATTTTTGTAGCTAGAAAACATGTCAAACAAGACTCAAATGTAAATGAAGAATGGAAAAGCATGTTTGGTTCACTGGAGCCAGCAAACATCCCACAGGCCCTCTCAAAAGGTGGTGACCAAGAGGCAATGCAGTCTGGGAAGCCGCCTCGCTCAGAGTCTTCTGCCGGCATTTGTGTTCCGTTGTCAACCTCTCCACAGGTACTATTCCTTGGGTGGCAGTCTTCCTTTTGGGTTTGGTCTTCATTCAGTTGTTTAGGATGGATGGCACTAGAACACTCAGTGTAGTGACTGACCCCCTTAAGGAGGATGTGTTTCTCTGTAAGAGATGGATGTGTGCACAGTGAAATATTATTACTTGGCTATAAGTAAATGCCAAAGCCATGCAATTGTCACTATGGGTGGAATTGAGGGGACCATGCTGAATCAAGTTAACCATAGAGAGGGGCCCAGGCATAAATTGATCTTTCTGCAGGATATAAAGAAGCATAGCAAAGGCCAGAGACAGAGACAGCCCAAGAATTGTTCCATGGTACTGAGCTCACTCTAGCTAACATGTTGTCTAGGTGGAACTCAGTAGTTAATGGGTACAGGTGTTGTAAGTTATGGTGAATAAGTATAAAAACAAACATCTTCACTTTTAAAAATATTTTATTGCATTTTGATTCTGCATCCTTTTTTCCTTTCTTCCATTGATAATTAGGGTTTGAACACATGCCGCTGTCTGCTCCCAGAGTTTGCACAGTGACACATTGCTTGCATACTGGTGAGATGGTTGCTGAGGTTACTGCTCCTTTCTGCTGTGCTGTGTGCCCAGGTGCTCACACTCATAGCTGGGGCCCACGAGGGTGAGGTTCACAGCTTCACTGTGATGCTCAACAGGTGCTCTCCAGGGCTCACACTTCTCATCTGTAATGCTTACATATCTTTTTTAGCTGTAGTGTGCACCAGGGATTGCAGCCTCTTTTCATTTCTTTTTTGGTGCCAAGGAGAAGCTAATCAGTGCTCAGGACACCACCCTTTTTCGTAGGGGATATCTGGAGGTGCTCAGGGCTTACTCCTGAGTCTGCATTCAGGTATTACTCCTGACCTGCTGAGGGGACATATGAAATTCTGGGGTTTGAATACGGGTCACCTGCAGCAACATAAATGCCCTTCCTACTGTTACTATCACTCTGGCCCTGGGCATCTTGACTTATTTGTACCAGCTGTGCTGTGTGAAGATTCCCACCCCCCCCACCCCCCCTTGGTCCTGCAGTGGTGGAAAATACCAATACCACAACCAGAAATGCTTGGAGCCTTCTCTAGACTACACCTGACAATTCTTGTGTTGGTAGAGATTCTTTTTTGTTTTTGTTTTTGTTTTTGGGTCACACCTGGCTGCGCTCAGAGGTTCTTCCTGGCTCTATGCTCAGAAATTGCTCCTGGCAGGCTTGGGGGACCATATGGGATGCCAGGATTTGAACCACTGTCCTCCTGCATGCAAGGCAAATGCCCTACCTCCACGCTATCTCTCCAACCCCTGTGGTAGAGATTCTTATGATGGTAAGATCAAACTGGGGTCACTTTGATTGGATGTGTCTTAAATTACCTACCTGAGCACCATCTCTATCCCTCCCACTCCTTTTTTATGTTGCTCACATACACCTGACCTCAGTGTGGCTGCAATTTGTTTGCAATACCAAGAAATCACAGACATCAGAGCTGCTAGGCACAAATAGCCGCATTGCCAGAATCATACTTGATGCATATGGAATACCAGAGAATCAAAGTCATGACCCCATGCTGACAAGACTGTTGTTCTAAGCCACTATGCCATCCCTCTGGGCCAAAGATGGTCATTTTATTTAGGTATATATAAAAAGTGATATATTAATAAATGACTAAAGCTAATAAATGGAGTAAATGGACCATAAATATATTTTTATCATCAACTATACAGCATTTATGACAAATTCCTATCATCATTCTCTTTGCTTTGCAGGTTCCAGAAGTGACAGATGTCCAAAGTCGAAAACCAGCAATACAAGTTTTGAGCAGCACGATTTTGCCATCAACCTACCAGATTCGGATCACAACTTGCAAAACAGAACTTCAGCAACTCATTCAACAGAAGCGGGAGCAGTGCAATGCGGAGAGGATAGCCAAGCAGATGATGGAAAATGCTGAGTGGGAAAGTAAACCACCCCCACCAGGTAGGAACACAGCGAGAGGAAGCACATTCCACCAAGGGCAGAAACCTCAGGGAGTAGCAGATCTTGTACCACTGGGAAAGGAAGTGAGAACAGAAACTGTTGCTTTGGGCTTCCAGAAGAAGCAACAATAAAGGAAAGGACTTTGTCATAGTTTGTGGAGTTTGTGTCTTCTTAGTGCTGGAGACAGCTTGCAGTGCTTTGTTAAGCCATCTCAGGCGTATAGCCTGCTTGTGGTCCACTTTTCTTAGTTCTGGTACTAGTTTTTACTTGTTAGTGTTCTGTTTGGGCCACTTTTTTCATCCAAGGTCAAGCTTCCTAGAATAAGCTCTGTTGTTTTCTTTCTTTTCTTTTTTTTTTTTTTTTCATTTCTTGCATCTATTGATGGTTGTTTTAAAAAAGGTATATACTTATGGGTCTGAGCTGACAGCACAGCAGGGAGGGAACCCAGGGAGCTGACCAGGGTTCAATCATTGGCATCCCATATGGTCCCCTGAGCCTGCCAGGAATGATTTCTTAGTGCAGAGCCAGGAGTAACCCCTGAGCACCGTCAGGTGTGGCCCAAACTCCCTCCTCCCTCCAAAAAGGATATATTTAGAAAATAATTCATGCATTTTGTTTGTTTGTTTTGCAGCCATACTTGGTGGTGCTCAGGGATTACTAAACCCAGCAGGCTCTGGGAACCTTATGGGATACTGGTGATAGAACCCCGGTTGGCCATGTGCAAGGCAAATGCCCTACCTACTGTGTTGTTGCTCCAGCCCAATAATATATACCTTATTTTTTTGTTGTTTTTTTTGGACCACACCCGGCAGTGCTCAGGGTTCACTCCTGGCTGTCTGCTCAGAAATAGCCCCTGGCAGGCATGGGGGACCATATGGGACACCGGGATTCGAACCAACCACCTTAGGTCCTGGATCGGCTGCTTGCAAGGCAAATACTGCAGTGCTATCTCTCTGGGCCCAGGCGAGGTTTTTTATATAGATTTATCTTTTTTAATTTTTTTTAAGACTCTCCAGTGCTGTTTGGGATCATGAGGATCATCAGTGGGAGGCTGAGTGGTGCTGGGGGTCAAGTTAGGGGTGCTGGGCCAAGCCCGTGCTCCAGTCCTTTGAGCCAAATCCCCAGATCCCACTATTTGTAAACTAACAATAACAATGTACTTTGAAAACTCTAAGAAGTAATGCAGTGTGCTTTGTCTGTGTAGATTTAACCGTCATGCTATTCCTCCAGGGAAAATGCTGACATAGCAACGATTTAAAGATTTTAGAAGTACTGTTAAGTGGTAAATAGCACCTTGAGCCACATAAATCTCGAAATTTCTCAGTGTTTAAGTTTTTCTGAAACATTTCATTGTTCCTTATAATGAACAATGTAAGAGGGGAGTGTTGATCACAAAGTTTTTATTTTCCAACAGAATCTGTCCTTATAATCTGTCTTTTATAAACCGGAGCTATACATTTCATTCAAGAGTCACCAAAAGGGTATTGCATTTTGTGGTTCAAGAAGTGTGCAATGACTGCCACATTTCGGATTTTTCGACCCACCCTTGACTGGTTGTGTGAAATTGATTCTCTCCAGAGGGAAATGTTCAATGCAGCTTTGCAGATTGTCTCCACTTCATGGACAAGTGTTTTCAATCTTTTTAAAATTCAGAGCATCCTCCCTGAGGTCACATTTGGCTGTTCTTCCTACATGACTGAGCTTGAAATCCAAATGAAATGGTTTGCTTTGGGGTCACCCCAAGCTGCTACACCCAGCAGTGCTCTAGGGACCTTGCAGGCCCTTATACTTGTGAAACATGTTCTCTACCCCTTTAGTTATCTCTGTTGCCTTATTTAAACAACAACAACAACAGCAACAACAAAATAGAATAGGCCTCATTTTACAGTAGTCTTTTTATTTTGTTTTTCTGTTTTATTTGGTGGACACTCAGGGTTACTCCTGGCCCTGTGCTCAGAAATCACTCTTGGCAGGCATGGGGGACCATATGGAATGCCGGGATTCGAACCACCGTCCATCCTGGATCAGCTGCTTGCAAGGCAAATGCCCTACTGCTGTGCTCTCAGGCCCTCAAAATGATATTATTATCATTAGTTATTTGTAATACAGTATTATTCCAATACATTGATTTCTAGTAGTGTATGATCTTTGGGCTAGCTTTGTTTCACCCTAAAATTAATATGAAATGTTTTAAATTTTATACGTAATATAAAAGTTTATTCTTCAAATATTGAATAAGCCCAACAAGTGTTATTTCTAGTCTGGTTATTATGGTCTGTAATCTCAGAGAACTTACTAGAAAAAAATACTCAAAAATTATTATACACATTATTATACACTGAAATGAAAGTGTGTATTTATATTTGTATTTGTAGTCTGTACTTGATCATGCCATTTAAACTAGCATGTTGATACTAGAGAACATAAGATTGCAGCTAGAAAAAAAATTGACTGTTGAGCTGGACTCTTCTCCAGTGGGCTACTATGTTAGCCTTTGGATTATTAATGTCTTTGTTTTACATTTGAGGAAATTATACTAAAAAAGGTTTGCTGAGAATCTAATCAATCTGGAGCTCTGAGACTTTTAGTCTCAGGCCACCTCCTACATGCCTTTAGTGATTGCTCTGCATTCTTAGACTAGAGAAGGGCACCAATATACATTAGTAATACTAAATTTCCATGTTACTAAGCAGACAGTCACAGATGTTCTATCAGTAGATCAGGAACTTTTAAAATGTTTTCTTTTTTCAACCCCTTTCACCTGAGAAATTTGTATGAAACCCCAGGCGTATAATTATATAAAACAGGTCTGCTGATCAACCCTTTACTGGTAATAAATCATTAAGAAATAGAATAAAACAAAGTTTTCAAAAGTTACATGACCTCATACAGTGACACAGTTCACAGTTGGAGGAGCTGGGCAGTAGGCCACAGTACTGGCTGGCCATCGGTACCTTGGATTTAGTTCTTCTGATTTTGGTCTCGTGCTTATTGGTGGAGATTGTTGCTGGGACAGTTGGGAGGGAAGATTTTTGTCGATTAACTATGGCTTGATACATTTCTTGGCTTATCTGTAGGGTGGCGTCCCAAAGGACTACTCGTTGCACATCTTCATGAGCACAAATCTGCTGTGAATCGAATTAGAGTCTCCGATGAACATGCACTTTTTGCCACATGTTCAAATGATGGCACAGTGAAAGTCTGGAACAGTCAAAAGATGGAGGGGAAGACCACCACTACCAGGTAACATACTGTTTTCCATTGTATTAATCTTAGTGATTGAATGCTTACTCTGACTGGTGCTGTGTGTTTTTTTTGCCCTTTTTTTGTTTGTTTTTCGGCCACACCCAGTGACACTCAGGGATTACTCCTGGCTATGTGCTCAGAAATCGCTCCTAGTGTGGGGGACCATATGGGACGGTGGGGGATCGAACTTCGATCCATCCTAGGCTAGCGTGCACAAGGCAGATGCCTTACGGCTTGCGCCACCTCTCTGGCCCCTTTTTGCTTTTTTATGTGTTGTTTGTTTGTTTTTTTTGGCCACACCTGGCAGTGCTCAGGACTTACTCCAGGCTCTGTGCTCAGAGATCACTTCTGGTGATATAAGGAGGACCATATGAGGTACTGGGGATCCAACCTGTTTGTGCAAAGTCTTACCTGTTGTTTTCCCAACCCCTGATGCTGTTAGGTTTTAGGAATAGAGGAGCAATTAAAGAATAAAGATACTGCTTTTGCAGACCTTTCCTTCTAGCAGGAGGTTACACAGGATATGAAAACCATATAGTAAGTTAGACAATAAGAAATGGAGAAACTAGGGCCAGGGAGATAGCACAGTGGTGGGATGTTTTTCTTGCATGCGGCCAACCCAGGAGGGACCTGGTTTGATTCCCGGCATCCTATATAGGTTCCCAGCCTGCCAGGGGTGATTTATTTTTATTTTGTTTTTTTGTTTGTTTGTTTGCTTGTTTGGAGTCACACCCAGCTGCACTCAGAAGTTACTTCTGGCTCTACGCTCAGAAATTGCTCCTGGCAGACTCGGGGGACCATATGGGATGCCGGGATTCCAACCACTGTCCTTTGCATTTAAGGCAAACACCCTACTTTCATGCTCTCTCTCTGGCCCCACAGGCATGATTTCTGAGTGCAGAGCCAGGAGTGACCTGTGAGCGCCACTGGATATGGCCCCAAAACTAATCAATCTATCAGTCAAGTTTTAAAAAAATGAAATGGAGAAACTGAATAGAAAAGAGGAATAGGGAATGCAGTTAGTGGGGATAGGGTTGAATTTTAAATAAAATTGGCAGGAAAGTTATTGCAGAGAAGGTGTTGGCTGAAGGGAGGAACCATCTCTGATCAGTGGGTTGAGTATCTAGGGTTTTTGTTTGTTGTTGTTGGGTTGTGTGATGGGAGTCTACTGAGCAGAGAGATGGTCTGAGTTAAATTTTTGCAAAATGACTGTGATTCCTGTGTTGGAAGCAGATTGAAACCTGCACAGTGGAAGCAGGACCTATAGTAAGTAATTTAGGGATTGTAGGCATGAAGTAAGGTCAGTTTCTGGATGTGTTTTGGTGATCAACAATATTTATGGGATAAGTTAGATGATATAAGAGCAAGGGAAAAGGAATGGTTAGCTGTATAAAAAAATCTAAAAGCTTTTAGATATGCTTGATGTGATTGTGATAATAGTGATTCTGAGAATTATTTTAGTGTATATCCCAGAGTAGTTATGCCCTTATTTGAAAGACAGTCTTTTGCTCCTGTCCCCTTATCCATTCTACAGTTTTTATTCATTCTATGTTGTTTGATCTGGCTCTAAAAAGAAAACTAATGGGAATCAAAATCAAATCATGAACATAAAAAGATATGGGGGGTGGGGTGTGTGCGATTCTTGGGCATTTCTCATTAAGTTCATTAGCCATGGTCAGCTACCTCTTCCCCTGTGTGTGGAATGCTAAGTAGACCCTGGTTTGGAGGTTCTTTATGGCAGGCCCATTGTGGAGAAGGATGAAATGATTGAAATGTGCTGCTTGAATCACATGAACTGATGAGGGGAGGGGAGAGGCCCTGATTGCCATAATCAAGTGGGAAGCAGCTGATGGCCAGGAAGGGCTGCTTAGTGTATGTTTGCATTCATTCTGACTTCTAATGCATTTTGTTGGCTGATGATCCAGTTTTCTGTTCTGACATTTTCTTGTCTTTGGTGATTTAGACTATTTGGATCTCAGCTCCATCTTTTCTCTTTTTTTCCTTTTGAGTTTATTCTTGCAAAATGACTGTTTTTATATAGAGTTTCATATTTTGTCTTCTAACTTCCAGTGAAAATGCTTTAAATTTAAATGCTTTATATGTTAAAATAGTTTCTACTATTTTAAATTACTTTCTACATACAATGGACTAATTCAGCCTCAATTTTAGGGGTGATTGGACACATTTGCTACTTGTTTAGTTTGTTGGTAAAATAATCTAAGTGAAGAATTTTTATTATGGTGATAAGTTAAAACTGCATGTACCCCCCAAAAACCCACATTTGGATCACATTGAAGAGTAGGGGCAGGTGACAAGAGGGGGCTGGGCTTCGAATTTTTACTCCTGCCAGTCCTTGGGACATTTAAAGTTGCAATCGGGTCAGAGTGGTGGCACTAGAGGTAAAGCATCTGCCTTGCAAGCACTAGCATAGGACGGACTTAGGTTCGATCCCCTGGCATCCCATATGGTTCCCCCAAGCTAGGAGCTATTTCTGAGCACATAGCCAGGAGTATCACCTGAGAGTCAATGGGTGTGCCCCCCCCCAAAAGCCAAAAAACAAAAAACAAAAACAAAAATAAAGTTGGAATCACACATATTATGGTGATATTGAAATTTGAACTTTCCTACCCCCTACTTCCTTCCTGTCCCTTCCTCCTTTTATTACAGGGACCACACCTGCCAGTACTGCTTGGTAGACCATGGGCCACTCTCAAGATTGTTGGGCTTGGGCCAGCATAGACTGATGGTATTCAGGTCCAAGGACACCTGGCAGTGCTTTAATTGTAATTAGGATTTAGCACTTTTTACCCTGGTCCTTGGAAATGAAAGTTTTGGTTGGTCTGACTAAACTAAACAAAGGGTGGTGTTAAGGGCTATCAAGACCTGAACCTCAGGAAACTGAATTTTGTGTTTGGAAAGAAAGGAGAAGAAAAGCAGAAGCTACTTAAGCTACAGAAGAGTGATATTTAAAAAAGAAACTTATAGGCAGTTCTGAATCATATTAACAGAACTATGTATTGTGAAAAATCTAGTAAGACCTCCGTAGTTCTTTTATATTGTTGTGATGGAGTGCAGTTGGTACATCCATCAGCCCTGAAGGGCCTTTTGATAAGATTTGTCACAAGTTCTTTTTGTTTTGTTTTTGGTTTTTGGATCATACCTGGCAGCGCTCAGGAGTTACTCCTGGCTCTATGCTCAGAAATCACTCCCGGCAGGCTCAGGGGACCATATGGGATGCCGGGAATTGAACCACCGTCCTTCTGCCTGCAAGGCAAATGCCCTACCTCCAGTCTATCTCTCATAAGTTCTTATGATGTCCATATTCTTTTTTTTTATCCTTTGTGATGTACATATTCTTTTTTTTTTTTTTTTTTTGGGTTTTTGGGTCACACCTGGCATTGCTCAGGGATTACTCCTGGCTGTCTTGCTCAGAAATAGCTCCTGGCAGACACGGGAAACCATATGGGACACCGGGATTCGAACCAACCACCTTTGGTCCTGGATCGGCTGCTTGCAAGACAAACGCCGCTGTGCTATCTCTCTGGGCCCATGTGATGTACATATTCTAAGAAAATACTCCCCCCCCAAAAAAAAACCCAAAACAAAACCCATGTCCATCCTGTGTTGGTTGCATGCAGGGAAAATGCCCTACTTACTATTGTACTATCTCTCAGCCCCATGGGCAGTCTTTCTTTCTTTTTTTTTTTTATTTTATTGTGGTGCTCGCTTGGGCAGCACATATACTAAAATTGGAACGATACAGAGAAGATTAGCATGGCCCCTGTGCAAAGATGACATGCAAATTCGTGAAGCGTTCTATATTTAAAAAAATTTTTTTATTGTGATCAAAGTGAATTACGAGTCTTTCACAGTAATATTTAACGTACATAGTGACAAAGAATTAGGGCCATTTTCAACACCAGTGTTGTTCTCCCTCCACCCCTGTTCCCAGCATGCATCCCATACCTGCCCCCTTTGCCCCATGGATTGCTAGTGTAAGAGGTCTCCTTTGTGTATAGCTTATTGTAGATTGGGTATCAATTCTGGTGTCGTTGACTTTGGATTTGGTATTTAAGTCTGATCATTTATTATTTCCACTCAATGCTCATATAACTGGTTCCATGGACAGTTTTTTTTTTATGATGTCAGAAAAATGTGTGAAGATGGCCATGTGAAAATATAAGAAAGGTGATTTTTTTGTATCAGCACTTTTGAGGGAGAGTCTTTTGTTATGAAATCAAGACCCCTCTAGCATAATTTTTTATTTGTGGATATTTGCTTAATAATAACAATAGTAATGCTCTGTGATCCTCTCAGAAATGTAATCTTATTTTTTTTTTTTCACTGCAGGTCTATTCTTACATACAACCGAATTGGAGGTCGCGTCAAAACTCTCACGTTCTGCCAGGGATCCCATTACTTAGCCATTGCATCCGACAATGGGGCTGTCCAACTTCTTGCAGTAGAGGCTTCTAAACTGCCCAAATCTCCTAAAATTCATCCTCTCCAAAGCAGGTATTTTCCATGTTTCCTCACTTGCACTTTGTTCAGTAGGATAGTTAAACCCTCCCTCCCCCGTGTGGTTGGAGTGAACTAAGGGTCAAATCTATGATGCTTTTTTAAACGTGTGATCTATTATTTCCTGCTGAGATTGAGATATTATGAAACAAATTGTTTCCATCTCAGAACTCTCTCTTTCAGTTAGCTTCAGAAAACTCTGTCTACATGTCTTATTTTCTGCCAACTTGTCCAAAGATAGGGAATTAACTTTGAATTTCAGGACCCACCTAGTCCGGAATCTATTTGAATAGCCTAATTATCTGTTACATATTTTTTTTCTCAACTACTAAATGTACTATTCTGGCAGGAAGATTTTTGTGAATATGAGGGTTCTTAAACTTTTTCAGCATATTATTTGACATTGAAACCTCTAAAGTTGATGGGAACAGAGGGGACCTTTGAAATAATGTTGACTGAGTCTTGTTTTATTTTACTTTTATTTTGGATCCACACCCAGGAATTACTTCTGGGACTTCTGTTCCTTTTTGGCCTATTTTTCTTGCCACTTTTTATTCATGGTTTGGTTTCTGGGCCATACCCAGTTGTGCTTAGGAGCTATTCCTGGCTCAGTGCTTATGAGTGACCCCTCTACGCAGTGCCAGGGATTGAACTAGGTCAATGATAAATGTGACAAGTACCTGACCAGTATAATATCTGGCCCCTGGCTGATTTTTTTTTTAATAGAATTTTCTTCATCACCAGGCTACTTCCAAGCCAGGAGTATCCCTTGAACATCATCAGATGTGGTCCAAAAAACAAAACAAAAATTAAAAAGAAAAAACAACAACTTTTTTTTGTCTTTTAAAAAAAGCTATAGTTGATTCTAGATACAAGTAACACCCCCATCCCCAGTACTGAGTATCAAACCCAGAACCCCACACAAGCAAGGCATGTTACTTCTGAGCTCTATCCCTGGCTCTATCTTACCCCAAAAGCAAGATATTTAAAGATAGCTACAGTAGAACCATTTTTCAGCTGATCAGTATTTGCTCCACACCAAGGATTCCAAAGATAAATAAAATATGTTACACCTTAGATCCTGCAATTGAACTGAAGCATCAGTGAGATGGATTCCAGTGCAGTGCAGTATGTTTAATAGTGAGTCCAGGAAATCAGTTCAATTTGTAGATAGGAAAGAAGGCCCAAGGGAGCTGAGACTGGAGGTAGCTAGTCAACTTAGAAAGGATGGACTGTGGGCAGGGCAGATAGATAGGCAATGAGCCCCCATGTAGAAAGCACATGAATAGTGCTATAGAGTTAAGTGGATTATAAATCATGGCTGTGGAGTGACTATGACAGAAGAGGTCATTTGTTGGATCATCTGGCATTTTGTTATCGTATACAACTTTGTTTTGTCTTTTCATTGAAAAAATATGGGTTATTTCATTCTTTTGTTTTTTATTTTTTATTTTGGGCCTCCTAAATGGTGCTCAGATGGGACTGAAGTTGAGGGTGGGATAGAGACTCCCACGTTGGATTGATTCTTGGCCTGTCAGTTAATACAAAGACCTAAAAATGTGATGTTGCTTAGGCTCTTTAGTGCCATGCTACTACCCTAGGGTACTTGGTGGTGCTGGGTGGTTCCAGGGCCACACCTTGTGGTGCTTAGAGGACAGGGTGCCAGAAATCAAATTGTTGTCAGGTGCATGCTGGGCATGCGCCCTAACTGCTATATTATCCCTTGGCCAAAAGAAACTTTAACAGCCTTTGACTAGGACATATTAGACTTGGTCTTTAAATTAAAAAAATAATATTGGCTAGAAATGTATCTTCATGGTAGTGTGCCTGGGTTCCAATTCTGGGCATTGCCAAAAAATAAAAAATAGAGACCTGCCAGTTTCCTTAAACTTGTCAAACAGAATCTATATTGGCAGCACATGTAGATGTGCATATTTTGTTCCCGGGCACCTCTCAGCTGCTAGCACTTTTCACTATGATTTTTTGCTGTCATCATTGTTAAGTTAACATTATTCTGACAGCTGTGTATGGTGCCAGACTATTTAGATTTTGCTTTGTCTTAAAGCAGTGTGTTCTTAAAAGTCTTGGTGTGAGTTTTTGTGCCAAACCCCTCCCCCCCTTTTTTCCTATCTTCAGTCAACTTCATTACTGTCATGGCTCTCGTGATATGATTCTATTTGGCATTTGTTTAATATGATTGGTATTAGAATGTTGGTAAGTGCAGTAGTTTTATCTAAGGCAGGAATCAGCAAACTAAAACCTGCAGGACTTGCCCTTAAACTATTGACTTTGTACTGAAAGGATTGTAAACAAAAATTAATATGTAATAGAGACATGTGACTTGCAAAGCTTAAAATAATAAGGCTATATGACTTGTTCTAGAAAATGTTTGCTGTCTTTTGATCCAGGAGAAAAACTAAAACAGTGTATGCAAGAGTATTATATGTTCTAATCAAAGAGCCTGATCATTGTGTTTATGAAATTTTTTTTGTTTTTGTTTTTCGGGCCACACCTGTTTGATGCTCAGGGTTTACTCCTGGCTAAGTGCTCAGAAATTGCCCCTGGCTTGGGGGGACCATCTGGGATGCTGGGGGATCGAACTGCGGTCCTTCCTTGGCTAGCGCTTGCAAGGCAGACACCTTACCTCTAGCGACACTTCGCCGGCCCTGTGTTTATGAAATTTTTAGTTAAAAATGCCTGAGCTTGAAAGTAGCAGGTATACATATATTATAGTACATAAAAAGGAATATTTTATTGTCAATAAGAAGAAACAAAAATAATTTTAAAGAAGGAACAAAATATTGAATTGATACATTATGCCAGTAGAAAATGTTCCCGAACTGCTATGCATTTGTCTTAATATGTAGAATTATATGCCACACAAAAAAGTGAATTTGACTATGTGCATTAAAAAAAACCCATTGATTTAAAATTAAATCCCAGTGAACATTGGGAGGGGGAGTAGAATTCAGTCTATGATCAACAGACAAAATGCCAAATAAAGGGAATTATAATCAATCCTATTGTAGAACATTGGAAATAAGGAGCCAATAGTTTTGCAAAGCTAGCGACTAAAGGAACAGAATAATTCAATGCTTTGTTGTTTTATTACTATCAGTTTTCTAGTAAGTGGTTTTACACAGGATGTGTTTTAACAGTTCCCAAACTACTTATATGTATATCTGGTTTAGAATAAGTAAATATAGATAATGGATGTTGGATTGATCGCTATGTGGATTCATGATAGCTGATCAGATATAATATAGACTCATGTACATACATATATACATCCATAAATAAATAGATTTCTAAATCCAGACAAGGGGCATATACAAGAAGTGATATAAGTGGTAGATAGATGCTGAAATACAAATATGTTTACATGCATGAGATAGTATATTTTTTTCTTAGTTCCTGCAATTGATGGTGATTAGGGGTAGGGATGCTCCCATGGTAATGAGCACATAAAGCATGGACCTTGGGTTTTAGGGTTGTACACATGTGAGCTGTATGCTCTACCAACTGAGCTATGTCTTCCACCTCAGATCTTGTTTTTTATATTTTTATTTATCTTTTCTTTTGGTTTTTGGGCCACATCCGGTGACACTCAGGGGTTCCTCCTAGCTATGTGCTGAGAAATCACCCCTGGCTTGGGGAACCATATGGGATGCTGGGTAACGAACCAGAACTGTCCTGGGTCAGCCACGTGCAAGGCAAACGCCCTACCACTATGCTATCACTCTGGCCCAGATCTTGTTTTGTAAGTATCTTTCACCATGAAAGGAACTAGAGCTCTTTGGATTACAAGCAGATTCCAGAGTTGCAGCAAGAATAATACAGATTGAGTCTGTAGCATTTTATGATGTTAGAAAGTTAAAAAGTGATCCCCAAAGGCACATGGAGTAGGCACTGTAGCCAGTCTAAGAGAGCTTCTCCTAACCAAAGTTGGGACAACTTGAGCAAAAATAAATAATGGTGGGATTGAGTTATAACTCAGAGAGGAAGTAAATACTAAGTTCATACTGACCTAAACATGAATGGGGAAGAAATGCCAACCCTTCATTACGGAAGAACTGTAATCTGAATTCCTAGGAGAAATCATAAACAGTCATCCTCAGAACATCATAGGCATTTGTCTCTTAACAGACCCTAAGATTAGTGAACAAATATGTAAGGAGTATTTTTTTTACTTGCATAGTTAGAAAAGTATTAACTTAAATGTTGAGTACTTAAACATGAAAAGGCAGGAACCAGAGCAATAGTATAGTGGGTGGGTGTTTGCCATGCAACCAGTTGACCTGGGCTTGATCCCCAGCAACCTAGCTGGCCCCCTGAGCCCCACCAAGAGTGATTCCTGAGCACAGAGCCAGGAGAGTAAATCACGAGCATTTCCAGGTGAATCCTCAAAACAACAAAAAATAAATTGAAAGGCAGTCAGTTTACAGTGCAGAATCCCAGCACACAGCACTTGGGATCCAGCTTAATATCACCAACCATGCTTCCACCTTCATCTGAAGATCTCTATTTTTTTTGGCAATGCCACACCACCTTTGTGGTCTTTCCTGCACGACACAAACTCACTCTGCTCCTCAGAGCATCCGACAACTCAAGGACCATGTGTAAAATAGACAGAGATCTTCAGAATGGCAAGGTCAGGAACACTGAGGATCTTTCAGAAAAGAAAAGGAGTTCATGAGGCAGTGACTGATATGAGCTATGAGTTCCCCTATGGCCAGATGATGCAATATGAATGTGTTTTGTTCTTGGCTAGTTTGGGGTCAAAGTTGATTACTCTATTCTTTTTTTTTTTTTTTTTTTTTTTGTGGTTTTTGGGTCACACCCGGCAGTGCTCAGGGGTTATTCCTGGCTCCAGGCTCAGAAATTGCTCCTGGCAGGCACGGGAGGACCATATATGGGACGCTGGGATTCGAACCGATGACCTCCTGCATGAGAGGCAAATGCCTTACCTCCATGCTATCTCTCCGGCCCCTGATTACTCTATTCTTCTCTTCATATATATCCCGATTCCCTTGTTGTGATGAGCAGGGCATTCATACTTGGTCATGGTGCTTTGCCAGGGATCACACACTTGATTGTACTGCCATTTGTAGTATGCATTTCCTAGTCCACACTCTTGAGTTGTGTTGCTCACCCACATTGTCTGTTGTGGTGCTTTCTCACCTTGCACACACCAGGGGACAGTGCCCTGGTGACTGCATGCCTTCTGGTAGCACCAGGAACCCAAATGGTAGCACCATACGGATCAAGTTTGGTGTTGTTGGGTTGTGCACTGGGGTGGAACTGTGGTCTCTCATTAATGCAGCAGGCTAGCCTATAAACCTGTGTTAAAGGGAACCTGGAATTGTGTTTTCTGGCAAGTAGGTAAGTCTTTGCATTGTATGTTTGTTTTCAGAATTCTTGACCAGAAGGAGGATGGCTGTGTGGTTGACATGCACCACTTCAACTCAGGGGCACAGTCCATTCTGGCCTATGCTACTGTGAATGGCTCCCTGGTAGGCTGGGACCTCAGATCTTCAAGCAATGCCTGGGTCTTAAAGCATGATTTGAAAGCTGGCCTCATCACCTCCTTTGCCGTGGACATCCACCAGTGTTGGCTCTGCATTGGTAAACAGATTTGCAAGCCCCTTGTTTTTATTTATTTATTTTGTTTATTGGACCACACTCAGTGGTGCTCAGGGGTTACTTCTTTGGTTCTGCACATAGAGGTCACTCCTGGTGGGCTCGGGGGACATTGTATGATGGTAGAGATTGAACCCTGGTCAGCTTTGTGAAGGCACGCGCCTTTGTACAAGTACCAGATGTACTATATCTCTACTCCCTGTGCTTTGAATGCCTATTAATGCCTGAGCTTGCCTTCTTATGAAAGCATTAGTAATTCTCTCATCTTCTCTTTTTTCATTATTAAAAATGATTTGTGAAAGTGAAATTAGTATCCCACTGC
This sequence comes from Suncus etruscus, assembly GCF_024139225.1. Taxonomy (NCBI): domain Eukaryota; kingdom Metazoa; phylum Chordata; class Mammalia; order Eulipotyphla; family Soricidae; genus Suncus; species Suncus etruscus. The sequence continues at coordinate 25,796,684 of NC_064867.1, read as the reverse complement.
AAAAAACAATTTCCTCTTTGTCCCGGCTCTTAAGTGCTTAAGTGATTTTATAATTAGGATGATGATCAAATTTGCTGATGTTCTCAAATTCTGCCAGGGAAGCAGCAAGCATACTGTACAGGTAACAGCATTTGAGCCTGGCTTTAAATTCCCTGACCTCAGGCATATTCTTTAACTTCTCTTTTCTCTCCTATCCTCCTCTTACATTAGGGCTAATCCTTTCAGGGGCTGCTTTGAGAATTTAAAGAGCTGAAACCTTTCCAGTGCCTGGTGCAAGTGGGGCAGTTGCTTGCTATCTCATCCCTCCCTGTGCCCAAGCCTTTCCCTCAGGGCATTTCTCAGTCGATGCCCACATACCCATAACCCTCTTCCCCTCAGGGATTTGAACCCACTCCTTGAGAAGGTACTGTGTTCTATTTTTCCCGTTTGACAGTCTTTCCGGGAAATAAACTCTATTGTGACTGAATTTTGGTTTCTAGGTTTCCTAGCTTGTATTTAGGATACTTATCTAGTGTGTTTTTCTTTTTTCTTTTTCTTTTTGGAGTACATTTGTTCCCTCCCTCCCTCCCTCCCTCCCTCCTTCCCTTCCTTCCCTTCCTTCCCTTCCTTCCCTTCCTTCCCTCCCTTCCTTCCTTCCTTCCTTCCTTCCTTCCTTCCTTCCTTCCTTCCTTCCTTCCTTCCTTCCTTCCTTCCTTCCTTCCTTCCTTCCTTCCTTCCGTCCTTCCTTCCTTCCTCCCTCCCTCCCTCCCTCCCTCCCTCCCTTCCTCCCTTTCTCCCTTCCTCCCTCCCTCCCTCCCTCTCTTTCCTTTCTTCACAGGTACGGACTAATGTATAGTCAGGCACAGTGGAGTCATTTCCAAACAAATGGCAGTGAAATTGCTTTGAGACTCCATCAGCTTCATGGATGGGAGCCAGTACCAGCAGTGGCTGTTGGAGCCATTGAGTTGGGTGGGGTCAGAAACAGTTTTCTCTGCCCTTTTATCTTTTCCCGCCAATATCTCTGCTGAAATAGCACCCAGTGTTAGATTTTACCCAGTATGAGGACAGCATCAAACTCTCTCTGGGGAATTTCAGTTATTACGGACAGGTGTGTGTGGACTCACTGCATTGCTGCCTCACTAGACACCTGTGCCTGACTCCAGGATGCTGTGGAGAAAAGGACTTCTAGATCTGATTGAAACCTAATGATACCCAGTACTCTGGCTCCACTTTCAATCTGGGAAAGTCAGTCACCTGAGATGGCAGTGAGGCTGGATGGTTAAGACAATCTGAGTATTTTGATTAGCAAATTTAATTTTTATGTAGACTTTCCTGCTTTTATTTATGCTTTCTTGGTGTTGTTTTTTTTTTAAGTCCCTCTTGGCAATTAATAAGTGTCAGTAGTTAAATGAATTATTCATTTTAAATTTACATCAATTAATAATGTAAGAGCACTATGATAAGCATTTTTTATCTTTGTTATTTAACAATAACAGAAGCTGTTTGAAATTGGAGAGAGAGAGAGTTTCACCAGAGCAAAAGTTTTTCTAAGTGACTAAGTCTGGGATTTTTTTGGGGGGGAGATGGGGAGAGTTCCCAGTGGTGCTCAGTATGTAAATGGGCCCCACCAGAAATTATTTTTCCTTTTTGGGGGGCAAGGAAGGGGAAACACACATCCAATGATGCTACGGGCTTCTTCCTGGCTCTGCATTTTGAGATCACTCCTGATTAGGACTTTGGAGGAACACATATGGTGCCAGCGCTCAAGCTAGGAACAGTCACATTTAAGACAAATGCCCTCACTGTACTGTTGCTTTGGCTGCACCACTGACAACTATTGGCTACAAGGACCTATAGTTGACTAAAAGGGCCAGATGATAGATAGTGCTGCTTTGACCTGTGAAACCACAGGCCTGCACCTCACATTGAAAGGGGAACCATGTGCTATCAGCAGTTGAATCGGGTTGGGTACATGAGCCCTCACTGCTGTACTTTCCTTCTTCAATCTATTTTTGTTTATTTGGGATAAAAGACCATGCAGAGCTAATGCTGTTTTTTTTTTTTTTTTTTTTACCATTTATATAAGTATGATCTGTTTTGCTTTCTTCATGAGAGGATCCTCTTTTGCTCTTTCCTTTCAGGTACAAGCAGTGGTACCATGGCTTGTTGGGACATGAGGTTCCAGTTGCCAATTTCCAGTCACTGCCACCCATCCCGAGCTCGAATCCGGCGCCTCTCCATGCATCCTCTGTATCAGTCCTGGGTGATCGCAGGTAAGCAGAAGGTGATATTCAGGTCCTGAGGGTTTTTTGTAGAGTGTGCAGGATGCCCTGCTGCCAAGTCTTGAGTTTTTAGGGGTATTATCTGGGGACCTGCCTGCTGATGGTTGGCTCAGGAAATTTCCACTACCAGTGCTGATCTCATCTATTTTCACCCTCTGCCATCTTCTCTCTTCTATTTTCCCTCTTTTTTGGGGGGTATTGGAGATGGGGATGGAGGGAGGATTCCAAAGTGATACAAAGGAGGCTTGGGGATCACTTCTGCATATATGGGCCAACTAGACTGATGGTTAATCAAAGAGCCTGAGAATATGGTGGTGCTCATGGAGGTTGAACTGGCTCTACGCATATAAGGCACAAGCTTTACATAGTCTGTTGTTACTTCCGTCCTTTCTCTTAGGCTGCTCCATTTATTATTTATTTATTTATTTATTTATTTATTTATTTTTGCTACACCCACTGACGCTCAGGGGTTATTCCTGGCTATGCGCTCAGAAATTGCTCCTGGCTTGGGGGACCATTTGGGACACTGGGGGATTGAACCACGGTCTGGCCTAGGCCGGCACATGCAAGGCAGATGCCTTACCACTTGTGCCACCGCTCCAGCCCCCTCCAATTTTTTTTTTTATCTCCTATATCCTCTGTTATTAAAACTGCCACTTATCCTTTACTTATCATCCATCTCACTTGCCATTTCTATACCATTCTGTTTCAAGATGTTCCTTACAAGTGTCTTTCAAGGTTACTCCTGGCTTTGTGCTCAGAAATCACTCCTGGCAGGCTCAGGGGACCATGGTTTGCTGGGGATTGAATCCAAATCAGTCATGGGTAGCACCTGGGTCAGCTGCATGCAAGGCAAATACCTAACTGCTGTGTGCTATCACACTGGCCCCTACAAGTTTTTCTCCTTGGGCATTCAAATTTTCTTCTACACATTCTTGAGTCTTTGCAGTTCATTTTCCTTATCTTTGAATTGTGATTTAAATACTTAGCAGAGTTTTAAGATCGTGAGGTTAGGTGTTAAGTACATGGCCTAGCACATTGTGTATGATGAATTATAGGCCTGGATAGTTTTCAGTTTCCCTTGGGGCTTTTCACATCTGGGCTCTTTCTACCTCCTTCTCCTTCACAAAGTCCATCCCATCCTGGCTGTCCATTATTTGGATGGTCACCACTTGCCCATCCATTGGACTACTGAGCACTTGGTTAGCTGAATGAAATTAGGTAAGGAAGAAAGTATTTCTATAAACAAAGATCTGGTTCACTTTTTCCCCTGAAGCCTATTTTCTTCTGTGTTAAAAGTGACCTGCCTTAGGGTCACATCTTTGGTCTTAACTTTACTGTAGTATTTCTTACTGTGGTCTCATGGGCTCTGTCTCAGATTCAGTAGAAAAATGTGTGTGAGTGTGTTTATATAGGATAATTTGAGGATTGCTATTCAAAGAATTGTTTACTAAGTTGTTAGAGTATCTTAAAAAGATTGTACAATAAAATGGGCACTGAAGGGAAGGTTTTCTGGCCACGAGAGGATGTTTGACTAGAGAAGGCGCTATCTTGGAAAGAGAGCAGTGGTTTTGAGGAGGGACACACCCAGTCTGAGGTGCCCAATGGAACTTTTGTCCATCCCCTGGATTGTGCATGCCTGCTACTGTAACATTAACCCAATTAGTTATATATTGGGCAGCTTATAACCAATGTGTTTATTTTGACAGTTCTTGTAGCCAGAGCTTTGCTTGACAAAAATCAAAGTAGCGGGGCACATTCCTTCCAAAGGCAATTGGTTTTCTGGTTTGACCTTGCTGTGAGAGGCCCAGTCCTTGTCCCTGACCCTTTTCCTGTCTTCCATCAGCACCACTGCATGCTGTGATCTTTGGCCCCAAATCTACCTTTCTGTAAGGACCTTTGGGTTTGCATTTAGGGTTCACTTGAACAAGCAGAATATACTTCCCGTCTTCTAGCCTCTAGTAGCCAATGCCACTTGGAGTGGGCAGGAAGGGACCATATCATCTCTCCATCCCCCTCAACTCCTGTTCCAGTTACCCTAGTTTTGACCTTGAGCTTCACTGCATTCCTGTACTTGGGTCTTTGCTTTCCAAGTCTCAGAGTGTGATCAGCTTGTAGGAAATATGTTGGTTAATGAAAGACTGATAGAAAGTGAGACCTGGGGGTATTTTATGCCCCAGCACCCCTTTAGGAATGGCGCAGGGAATAGTTGAAAGGACTGGAATGTATATTTTGTGTGCAGGGGATCTCTGATCCTTCTTGAAGTACTGGGTGTGCTACAAAAACAAAAGATAGAAAACCATTCCTAAGGGATACTGTCTCTGAGCCTTTATACTTACTTCCTGCGTACAACTTCCCAATAGCTTGGGGTTTGTTGACTGTGCTTACTCCATTCCTTCCAGTGAAATGATCCACCTACTGGTAAATAAGATCAGCGTCAGTCCATCCCAGTGGGAACGTGTTCAGGAAATCATGCTGACATGTTCTGACACAGGCCAGCTTTTCCCTTCCTGAAGTCAGCTGAAGCTCTATTTACTTCTACCCTCATTGTCCTTACACATTTAAGAGTTGACCTTTTAGGCTGGGTTTCCTGGGGTCAGAGCCTATGTAGAACTCCCATATCCCACTCCACCATTCTGTTTACGTGGACAGAGATCAGTACTTCCTGGTAGGCTCTTGAAGTAATTTCTTTTTTTTCTCTTTTTTTTAAATTTTTTTATTTAAACAACTTTATTACATGCATGATTGTGTTTGGGTTTCAGTCATGTAAAGAACACCACGCATCACCAGTGCAACATTCCCATCACCAATGTCCCAAATCTCCCTCCTCCCCACCCAACCCCCGCCTGTACTCTAGACAGGCTTTCTATTTCCCTCGTACATTCTCATTATTAGGATAGTTCAAAACGTAGTTATTTCTCTAACTAAACTCATCACTCTTTGTGGTGAGCTTCCTGAGGTGAGCTGTAACTTCTAGCTCTTTTCTCTTTTGTGTCTGAAAGTTATTATTGCAAGAATGTCTTTCATTTTTCTTAAAACCCATAGATGAGTGAGACCATTCTGTGTCTTTCTCTCTCTCTCTGACTTATTTCACTCAGTATAATAGATTCCATGTACATCCATGTATAGGAAAATTTCATGACTTCATCTCTCCTGACAACTGCATAATATTCCATTGTGAATATGTACCACAGTTTCTTTAGCCATTCATCTGTTGAAGGGCATCTTGGTTGTTTCCAGAGTCTTGCTATGGTAAATAGTGTTGCAATGAATATAGGTGTAAGGAAGGGATTTTTGTATTGTATTTTTATGTTCCTAGGGTATATTCCTAGGAGTGGTATAGCTGGGTCGTATGGGAGTTCGATTTCGAGTTTTGGGAGGAATCTCCATATTGCTTTCCATAAAGTTTGAACTAGACGGCATTCCCACCAGCAGTGGATAAGAGTTCCTTTCTCTCCACATCCCCACCAACACTGCTTGTTCTCATTCTTTGTGATGTGTGCCAATCTCTGTGGTGTGAGGTGGTACCTCATAGTTGTTTTGATTTGCATCTCCCTGATGATTAGTGATGTGGAGCATTTTTTTTTTATGTGTCTTTTGGCCATTTGTATTTCTTCTTTGTCAAAGTGTCTGAACTTTACAAGAAAAAAACATCTAATCCCATCAAAAAATGGGGAGAAGAAATGGACAGACACTTTGAAGTAATTTCTTACTGCACTTCACTTGATGACCAGCTCCAGTTAGTCACAGTGGTAATCTGAAAGCATTTCTTGCAGGCCAGGAAATGGAAGTGGGTATGGGTTGACTGGAATTAGGTGAAATCTCCACTTGTGGATTCCTGAGTGAAATGGAGTAATTGTCTGACCTTTGTTCCCCTCAGCTGTGCAGGGCAACAATGAAGTGTCCATGTGGGACATGGAGACGGGTGACAGACGGTTCACTCTCTGGGCCAGCAGTGCTCCACCACTGTCAGAATTACAGGTTTGATTCCATTTTTTACTATAATGACACTGATTTCCTATCTTCTAGGCACTTCCAAGCATTTTACCAACTGTCGTCCATGTTGAACTTTAAGGTTGTTTTAAAGTGGGGATTTTAGAACTTGTTATTGCCTTCCACTGGGCTTCTTACTTGCTTCCTTAGATGTTTTGATTACTAGTTCTGTAAGCTTGGTGATAGAGATTTATTACTGCTTTGGAGCTCCAGTGAAATATAGATTAAGAAATGCCCAGAGTAAAGTTAGATCCTGACTGCTTAATGGTTCGCAGACTTTATGGGCCATGTCACTTAATGATGGTGTTGCAAACAAATTGGCCTTATTAAAGTAAATGCAGGCTTTATTATTGGGTAACTGTTTGATTTTTGTATCTATTTTATATACTTGGACTGCAAGTGGAAGAAGTTTAGGATATCTTCATTTGCAGTATTAAATGGTACATAATCTCTCATACTTGCTTCTGCTTTTAAGTGGTCAAGTGTAAAGATAAAGACAATTCATTTGGCAAAGATAAAGACCCAAATTGGAAAAAATAACTTTTCACCCTTAAGGAAAACTGTTAGGGAGTTGGAGAGATTTGATTTTTTTTGTAAAGCAAACATGTTTTATTGTCAAAAAAATTTATTTTTTTTATTTTTATTTTTTTTTTGGCCACACCTGGAGGTGCTCAGGGTTACTCCTGGTTCTCCGCTCAGAAATCACTCTAGGCAGGCTTGGGGGGACCATATGGGATGCTGGGGATTGAGCCCAGGTCAGCCAGGTGCAAGACGGCTATTGCTCCATCCCCAAGCAAACATTTTAAAATGCTAAAGGAAGAAGTATTTAAGGCATGCCACCAATTTTTCATTCTTTGAGTTCACCACATAAAGACACATAAAGGTGACTTGTCTTTCCAAAAGAGCACTATCGTTAGGGAATGTCCTGGCATCTTATTTGACTCATTTCATTCTTTCTTGAAGCCTTCCCCTCACAGTGTCCATGGTATCTACTGTAGTCCTGCAGATGGAAATCCTATCCTGTTAACAGCTGGTTCAGACATGAAAATCAGGTACAGTAAAAATAAATAGAGATGCTTAAGAAGATGTGGGTGATGTTATTCTTAATATGATATTAGTAATAATTGAAATCATTACTTATAATTAATATATTATAGGTAATTGTTATGGGTATTTTAATAATTAAAATATACACATCTCTCAGGGACATATACACATAATAGCTAATATTATGCTATCCTAGAAAATATTTTTTTTCTTGAGGATAAGGGAGACACCCAGCAGTGCTCAGGGACCATTTCTGACAGGGCTTGGGGGACCATACGTGGAGCTGGAAATCGAACTCAGGCCAGCTGCAATGTATCACTTGCCCTACCCTCTCAATTGCTCTAGCTTCTTAGAAAAAATTATTTTTCTACCTAATGCAAACAAAAACAAACTTTGCATTGATGAAGTGAGCCAGTGAAGAATTCTTTCCCACTCATTCGTTTCCTCTTTTCTAGGTTTTGGGACTTGGCTTACCCTGAGAGGTCCTATGTTGTTGCAGGTAGTACGAGTTCACCATCTGTGTCCTATTATAGGAAAATAATCGAAGGCACTGAAGTTGTCCAGGTACAGTCTTTCCTTTTAAACTTTTGTAGGCACAAAATCAGCCTTGGCCAAGAATGTTAGGTAGTTTATTTTTTCTTGTTTTCTCCGTTTTCTAAATTAAGATGCGTATTTTAAGTACATAGTTCAAAGTATGTACTTCATCGGAAGTACCTGTATTATTTTCTTTTTATGAGTAAGAAAATTGGTAAATTCTGTACGATTATCCAGCTAAGTTAGCAACGATGTTGGCTGGCTGTTGGCCTTGAAGGCAAAAGCTTAAATTCAAATGACAGACCTGAAAGCCAGGCTGGGCCAGAGTCAGTGCTCAGTAAACGAAAGCATACCTCCTGTCTAGACCTCCTGCTGAAAATTTGCTTCTATTTTCTATACCTGTCTGCTTCTCGCTTAGTGCCTACTCATAGGATCTAATGAGCCTTACCTAGAATGTTTGTTTGAATTCCTTTGGGTGAGGGAAAATCTGTGAATGCCAAATGACTTCACAGGAGGAATTAGTGTAAACGACATATCCCAGAAGCAAGAATACTGTAAGAAGTAGGATGTGGAACTGGCTTTTTTTTTAAATCTGAAAAAAAAAATCTTTTAATTGCTTTATTTAAGTACTGTGGTTATAAAATTGTACATTGTTGGGTTTCAGGCATATAGTTTATACCATCTTTCACCATTGCACCCTTCTCATCACTGATAACTTTCATTTCCTTCCAACCCCCAAAGCCCCCCCCTTGCCTTACTCTAGGGCAGGCAGTTTTTCCCCTCTCTCCCCTCTACCATCTTCTTTTTTGACACTGTGATTTGCACTGTTGTTGGAGGGCTGCCTTTCCTATTAGTTTCTCTACTTTCAATGCCAAGTTCTTGTCTAGAGAGATCATTTCCAACTATCATTGTCTAATAGACCCTTCTCTACCATTGCTCCACTCACTACTTTTTGTGGTGAGCTTTCTCCCCTAGGCTGGACCTCCTGACCTTTGATTCTATTGTCTCTGGATATTATTACCATACTATCTCTTGTTTTTTTTTTTTTTTTTTTTTGGATTTTTTGGGCCACATCCGGCGGTTCTCAGGGGTTACTCCTGGCTGTCTGTTCAGAAATAGCTCCTGGCAGGCATGGGGGACCATATGGGACACCGAGATTCGAACCAACCACCTTTGGTCCTGGATCGGCTGCTTGCAAGGCAAACGCTGCTGTGCTATCTCTCCGGGCCCTCTTGTTTTTCTTATATTCCACAAATGAGTGAGATTATTCGATTTATCCCTTTTCCTCTGACTCATTTCACTCAGCATAATATTCTTTTTTTTTTTTTTTTTTTAAATTTTTTTTTTATTTAAACACCTTGATTACATACATGATTGTGTTTGGGTTTCAGTCATAAAAGGAACACCACCCATCACCAGTGCAACATTCCCATCACCCAAGTCCCAAATCTCCCTCCTCCCCCCCCCAACCCCCGCCTGTACCCTAAACAGGCTCTACATTTCCCTCATACATTCTCAATATTAGGACAGTTCAAAATGTAGTTATTTCTCTAACTAAACTCATCACTCTTTGTGGTGAGCTTCCTGAGGTGAGCTGGAACTTCCAGCTCTTTTCTCTTTTGTGTCTGAAAATTATTATTACAAGGGTGTCTTTCATTTTTCTTAAAACCCATAGATGAGTGAGACCATTCTGCGTTTTTCTCTCTCTCTCTGACTTATTTCACTCAGCATAATAGATTCCATGTACATCCATGTATAGGAAAATTTCATGACTTCATCTCTCCTGACAGCTGCATAATATTCCATTGTGTATATGTACCACAGTTTCTTTAGCCATTCGTCTGTTGAAGGGCATCTTGGTTGTTTCCAGAGTCTTGCTATGGTAAATAGAGCTGCAATGAATATAGGTGTAAGGAAGGGGTTTTTGTATTGTATTTTTGTGTTCCTAGGGTATATTCCTAGGAGTGGTATAGCTGGATCGTATGGGAGCTCGATTTCCAGTTTTTGGAGGAATCTCCATATCGCTTTCCATAAAGGTTGAACTAGACAGCATTCCCACCAGCAGTGGATAAGAGTTCCTTTCTCTCCACATCCCCGCCAACACTGTTTATTCTCATTCTTTGTGATGTGTGCCATTCTCTGGGGTGTGAGGTGGTATCTCATCGTTGTTTTGATTTCAGCATAATATTCTATGTCTATGTATAAGAAAATTTCACAGCTTCATTTTTACTAATGGCTGCATTGTATTCCATTGTGTAGATGTACCACAGTTTCTGTAGACACTCATCAAATTCTGGTTTTCTCTTTGACTTTTGACTTTGAAACAGGAAATTCAGAATAAGCAGAAGGTAGGACCCAGTGATGACACTCCTCGGAGGGGTCCAGAATCTCTGCCAGTGGGACATCATGACATCATCACCGATATTGCCACGTTCCAGACAACACAGGGCTTCATTGTGACTGCGTCTAGAGATGGAATTGTTAAAGTGTGGAAATGAAAGCCTAGTGATTTGTATAGTTTGTAAAAAAAAAATAAATCCTATAACTCAAAATGTATTTTTAGAGAATATAAGTGATAATGTATTCATTTGCTTAAACTCAAAATCATGTTGCTGTTTCATGATTAAACATGTCCCACCTACGGTGGATAAAGGGAGTTGCACTTAACTAGGATGCTCTTGTGTATCTTTGCAAGAGTCAGCCAGATGACAGTGTCTGGGATTTTCTAATTTTGTGTCACTGAAATAAGGTTTGAAAATGTTAAAACTTGAAGAGCTCTGTTTACTTTGTATTGAAAAAGATGGTTGTAAGCTATTATAATAAAGACATTTTTGCTATAAAATATTCTATTAAGTGAGTCAATAAACTATATTCAAATCATTATTTTTTTTTTTTTTGGTGTCTTACGCTTAAAAGAAGAAATCTGAAGTCTCTGTAGCATTGCTTCTCAAGGAAGTGGACTTAATGGCAGTGGCAGGAATGTGCTCTTTCCCCACGTTTCTGTACTCTCCATGTGTGCGCTCTCTACTTTATCTCCCAGCTTTTAAACTGGGGACATGACCCTATATGTTGCTTAACTGAATGGAAGTGAGGTCCTCAAAGTGTGATGGTCATTAAGGTTTCTGAACATGTCAACCAAAAATTAGCTCATAATTATGAGTCTAAGCATCCCTCCCACCCTTCATATTTTGGACATAAAGGCGAACGTTTAAGAAACTCTGCTTTTTCTTACCTTTCTCCCTGTGCATGTATTTCCAATTTATAAGTTATCTGACACTATAGATAGACTCAGTGTCTTGTGTTTCTTCTTGGGTTAGCCATTACTGTTTTTTATAGACTCGTTAAGAAATTCTGGAAGTTGGGGCCGGGCGGTGGTGCTGGAGGTAAGGTGCCTGCCTTGCCTGCGCTAGCCTAGGACGGACCGCGGTTCGATCCCCCGGTGTCCCATATGGTCCCCCAAGAAGCCAGGAGCAACTTCTGAGCGCATAGCCAGGAGTAACCCCTGAGCGTCACAGGGTGTGGCCCAAAAAAAAAACCCCCCAAAAAAAAAAAAAAGAAATTCTGGAAGTTGACTCAGCTTGATTTGAACTAGTGTTTACTATTTAATGCATAAAGAGAGAATAAAGGATTAAAATGTTTGATAATAGCAAAATTTAAGAATTATTGGACATCAATCTATTTTCTCCATGTTTGCTATTCACTTGTGAAGAAGTATATGACATTAAAACTATTTTGGGCTTGAGAGATAGTACAGGAGTGATTGATGGCCTCTGATTAGATCAGACACCTTATAGGACTGGCATTTATAAAATTGATATGGACATCATTATGCCTCTTTTTCCCTATAAGTCTGCTTACATTGTATTTAGAATTTCGATTGTTTAGCTTGTTTTTGTGCCACACCTGGCTGTGCTCAGTTACTTCTAACTCCATGCTCAGTATACCTGAGTGGGGCTCAGGGAGTCATATGGGTACTGGGGATCAAATTCAAATCAGCTGCATGCAAAGGAAGCACCTTATCACTGTACTGTCAGCTTAGCCCCTTCACAGAGTTTCTAGCTTCTAAGTGTTAAGAGTCTGCAAAATTAGGAAAAAAATTTTTTTTTTGGTTTTTGGGTCACACCTGGTGGTGCTCAGGGGTTACTTCTGGCTCTTTACTCAGAAATCGCTCTTGGCAGACCATATGGAACCGATCCCATGTGGAGATCGATCCCAGGTTCGTCCTGGGTTGGCAAACACCCTGCTGCTGCACTATCACTCTGGCCCCCGAAAGTATTTTTAGTAAGAATATACGTCAGTTCTTATAATAATACTGCTACATGATAAAGTCTTGCCATGTGTTAAGTGACAATAACATTTTCATAGATTGGCTAAAAAATTATGAGACCAGACCAGCATTAGTTTTCGTAATCTCTGTTGTAATCTATAGACTGCTAAACATGCTAAGGAAAAAACGCAGCAGGCTTCTGGAAGGTAGTCTTTTCCTTCCTCCCCCATTCTCCTTTTGAGATAGTGTTTTGTTTAGTTTTTGGGCCACACCCATTGACGCTCAGAAATGGCTCCTGGCTTGGGAGGACCATATAGGATGGATGCACGTGGTCTGTCCTAGGCTAGTGCTTACAAGGCAGACGCCTTACCTCTAGCGCCACCACTCTGGCCCCTGAGATAGTCTTTTGAAGATGAAATCATGCAGTTTACTGCAGCTTGAATAGAATTAGAGTATTATGTGAAACAAAAATAAGTTGGAGAGAAAAGGGCAAATACTGGATGATCTCATATGTGGCAAACAGAGAAACAAAAGAAGGTGCTTGTTTCCCCTCTGGAGAAACCCATGTTCTCTCTTAACATGTTTCACTCTCTTTCCCCCTATATTTCTCCCAGAAAATTTTTTTCAATAAAACTAATTGCACCCCCCCCCCAAATAAAGATAGCTCTTTGGCCTTGGATTATAGATCTGCAAATACTAAGTGGAAGGGGATGGAAAGTGGGTTGGGAGGAATGATGAGGTGTGAAGTGTACTGGAAGTTCCAAGGACAATGATGGGAGAGTCTTGGTGGTTGTAAGGTGAAGTAGTGTACATCAAAATCATAAATGCTGGGGCCAGAGTGGTGGCGCAAGCGGTAGGGCATTTGCCTTGCACACGCTGACCTAGGATGGACTGCAGTTTTATTCCCCTGCATGCCATATGGTCCCCCAAGCCTGGAGCGATTTCTGAGTGCATAGCCAGTAGTAACCCCTGAGCGTCACCGGGTGTGGTCCCCAAACTCCACTCCCCCCCAGTGAAAAACAAACCATAAATGCTAACATGTAACTCAATAAGTAATAGTTATTTCAAGGAGGCTTGATAAAAGTAGATACATATATACCTCTTTAAGAGAATTGCATAAGTTAGTGATGATAATTGGTTCTCTGCATGTTGGATCACATAATACATTTTTCCCTTTAAATCAAAGCAAAATGCAGACTCAAAACTTTATGACATGCACAAGTATTTTTTTATGATACTAATTCTATAAATGAACAAAACTAAGTTATTTGATTAATTACTGGATAATAACTGATGTCACATTGTTTTACATCTGTTTGAACATACCTGATTCATTGCTCAGAACTGAAAAATTGGGAGCTGAGTCCTTAATAAGTTTTTACTGTAAAAAGAGTTTTTATTATAAATTAGGTACTAGGGTTCATTTTATGTTCTTGGTATACAGTTACTGCAAACCCTCTCCCCCAAAGATCTGTGAACCTCCATCTTTGTTACCTCCAGTCTGATTTCCTCCCCACTTTACTCATACCTCCATTATTTGATTGACAAAAAACCCCACATTTTTAAACCAGGGAACATCACTATCACTGATTGTGGTTTTTTATATTTAAATAGGATTTTATTTCATTTACAATACATTTTCCCACCTTTAAGAAAAAGAAAGTCATGAAAAATGCTAAAATTAGGTTAAAAAATTGGGACAGTGCTTAATTTTTTTAATTTAATTTTATTGAACAATTGTGGTCCACAGAATCCTTCATAGTTGAATTTCAGATATACAATGACAGTGATTAATTTTTAAAATTAATTTTAAAATTCATGCTAAAACCATGTTACCAAGGAGATATTTGGTGTTCTTTACTGATCCTTCAGGGAAAAGATAGACAAATAACATTGAAAAAGCATTTTAAACGAACAGGAACATTTGTTTAATCCGAAGTTAACTAGAAAAAGTGTCAGTTAAAACACCTCTTAAATTTTTCCTGAAAGCACCATTTAGGATAATATGAAGAAACCTGATAGTTTAATATGTTATATACCTGAGTCTGACTATAACATCTAACTTCCTTTCCTCTGAAGGCATTGGGAGCTTTCTCTCTATGGAGTTGCCTGAGGATAGCACATAGCAGAAGGATAGCAGATCCTTCTGGGTTTTATGAAGAAAGTGTCAAAAGGAAAATTAAACTCTTTCCTGGTCTTTGGATTTAGGAACCATTAGTTCCATACATCCAAGCAAGGCCCCCTTGTTTCCTGAAAGAATGATATTCTGCTTGGCAAGGCCATTGCTACCAATAGTGGAGCCAATTGAGGCCTTAAAAGTGGCTAAGTGAAATAGTGTTGCTTGGGCATTTAGTTGTTGAAAATACTAACCTATATATTTAGGAGTAGGTGATGTTATTTGGGTGGGGGGACAAGGAGAGAGTCCATTAACTTTTCAGAGAATGCTACAGGAAGTGAGGTGTTCTTCAGATCTTTCCTACTTGAAAGTAGTCAGGGCTGACATTGATTTCACTTCATCCCCATAAGGAATTCTTGTCCACAGTACACATTTTCAAAACCCCGATGTCCTGCTTGGTGCTTTTCATTATTGATGGGTTAAAGTAACTCGTTTTATCCAAGAAAAATTGTGTCTTGACTTGTTTCAAGAAAACATGGGTTAGTTTAAAAAAAAAAAATAAAGGAATGAAAAACCATTCGCATGACCTGGCAGAATATATAATGAAGATGGAATTTACAGCTCCAAAGCAGTTATGTTTTGGAAAATGAGTTTCTCCAAATTAAGGAAGATTTGGAGATGGAGAAACTATGCTGACTCTCACTTGTTCAAGCAAACAGATGCAGGTGGTGAGATTAAATCTTCCCATCTAGCCTGACAAGATAGAGGGGTGTCAAAAAAGAATCTTTGTGGACTATCAGATTTTCTAAATTCTGACATATAAACAGCTTTTCTAGGTGAATATTGAGGTTTTCCAAAACATGAACCCTTGGTCAAACAGATGAGCCATTAAGTAATACCGAATTGAGTTGAATTTGCAGAGAGCTTGAGATTTGGCAATATTACCGCGTATGTCACATAAAGTTATAGACTGCTTCCTTAGATTTTCAAAACATTTCCATTCTGTTATTTAATGAAAACAACTCTTAAGCATATTAATTGTAGGGGGCTGGAATTACCAGGAATGAACAAATAAATGGATGAAATAAATCTCATGTCCAATAAAGGAATAGGGTGAAGATGATGTCCAATAATCTACAACCTGTTGCTTGTCTCTCCAAAGTCCCTTCAGAGCTGGGCACACTTCTTCTACCCTGCCACTGCTACAGTACATGTAGCGATTTATATTCAGTCTTACCATGCTTCCTAAGGTCAATTATTCAAACACTTCACTTAGAAGAAGCTTTTATCATCTTTTTTCCACTTTTAAAGGCATGGGATATGCTTTTGGTAAAATTTCTAACAGTTTTTTCATTGCTGCCTCTTGCAACTCTGGAAGAAACTTTTTTATCTTGAAAGAATTTGGCCTTCTGAAATGCATCTTTGAGGAGAGCTTTTTGTGGCCCAGGTACAGAACTGTAACACAAAGAGAAACATCATAGGTATGTATAATGCCATTTCACCTTGTGAAAACTATTCATCTATCTTTCTCCCTAAATTAATTATTGTGTCTGTTCTATATTGCATTCTTCCTTGACAGTAATTTTAGTAAGATTATTACAGAATCTGGGGATTTACACAGGGTAGATATACCTGAAACTCATGAATTAAAATATCTTGTTAAAGTTGCAAAAATTCTTTCAGCAATAAAGTTTTTTTCACAGGACATGATGCACTCAGAATAAAAAGAAACTCCTGATTATTCAGATTGGGATTTAACTCAGAAGAGTGTTTAATATATAATAGACA
Organism: Suncus etruscus; assembly: GCF_024139225.1. NCBI lineage: Eukaryota > Metazoa > Chordata > Mammalia > Eulipotyphla > Soricidae > Suncus > Suncus etruscus. The sequence goes on along the minus strand of NC_064867.1, from coordinate 25,780,678 downwards.
CTCAAAATAGGATGTGTGTAGTGAAAACACAAATACATTTGTTCTTTCTTCAATCCAACTGTTTATTACCTGCTTTTGGGGGGGGGGTCACTATGTTAAGTACAGGGCCACTGTGTGAAATTCAGGGAGTCAGAAATGTGCTTTGTCTGGCCAGCACAAAGTCTTGCCTGAAAGTCTTGGGTAACCCAGCAATGAAGGTCACCTGCACTCAGACTTTTTTGGAAACAGGCATAAATCAGAGACCCATACAAGTGCCAGTTAGAAGTTCTAGACAGTAAACAACGCTTTCTGTGCCAAAGGATTAGGGCTAAGATCTGTACTAGCCATTAGCTGTTTTATTTCTCTAAAACTTTATTTACTAATTGATAATTTCATTGATTGGTTTTTGGGCCACACTCAGTGGTGCTCAGAGGTTATTCCTGACTCTGCACTCAGAAATCGCCCCTGGCAGGCTGGGGGACCATATTGGTGCTGGGAATCGAATTGGATCCCTCCTGGGTCAGCCATATGCAAGGCAAATGCCCTACAGCTGTGCTCTCTCTCCAACCCCTAGCCTATTAGACACCTGAAATATTACTGTGATAGAACAACATATTTTTAATTTAATGGAAAGTTTGTGGCTACTGTATTGTATGGTGCAGAAAGGAGACCATTTAAGACAATCTTGTTTAAATGGGGAAGGGTCTTTAGGCCTCATGTTTAGGGGCTACTCCTGGCTCTCTGCTCTGGGGTCACTCCTAGCAGTGCTCTGGGAATATATATAGTCCTGGGGTCTTGGCTACATGACAATAAGCACCCTAATTCTTCTACTATCTCTCCAGCCCAATACTTAAAAGGTGTTGTCGTGGAAGGAGCTTTGGTTCTGAAAATATTCTTTTTTTAAATTTAGTCACCATGAAATGACAGTTATTCATGACTGGGTTTGAGGCATACAATGTGAAAATATTCTTATATTGTAGCTCCTCAGCTTACTAGACTTTTTTGCTTGAGTTATCTCTTGTTTCTTCAGGCATAAAATAGGGATATAAACAATTTACATTGTGAGCAAGAGCAAAAACACCTTAAATTAGGTTCATGTTGCAATTGCTTGATGGGAAAACATGTATTCAGGGGTAAAAGATTAGTGAAAGTGGAGACTATACCCCAACTCCTGCTACCAAGTCTAATGTGATTTTGATGAAACTATATTCTAAAATATTAAAATATTTTAGATACCAAACTATTTCAAATATACTAAGATATCTAAAAACTAAAATATTATTTTAGAATACTAAGGATATTCTAAAATTCTAGAATTTAGAATACTAAGGAGTTTTGAAAAAAAAGAATACTAAAGAGTTTCTAGAATATTATAGAGTATTGTTTAGAATATTATGGAGAATTATCAAGAAACTTGGGAATCAAAGAGATAACACAGTAGGTAACTGCTTGCCTTGTAAGGGTTTGACCTGGCCTGCACCACATTTATAGTCCAATAAATCTGAGCCAGTAGTGGTGCCTGAGCACAGATCTAGGTATGCCCTTAAAACAAGAGAGACTGGGGCTGGAGAGATAGCACAGTGGCGTTTGCCTTGCAAGCAGGGTCCCAGGACCAAAGGTGATTGGTTCAAATCCCGGCGTCCCATATGGTCCCCCGTGCCTGCCAGGAGCTATTCCTGAGCAGATAGCCAGGAGTAACCCCTGAGCATCGCCGGGTGTGGCCCCAAAATCGAAACAAACAAACAAACAAAAAACAAGAGAGACGAAGAAGGAAGTAAAGAAGAGATGGGGGAATGGAAGGAGGGAAAGAAAGAAGAAATTAAATTTGGAAAAGTAAAATGATAAATATAAAAATTCCCTGGAGAAGGGTGCAGATTCTGCCACATTAGCTCTTTTTTGTTTTTGTTTGTTTGTTTGTTTTGGGGGGGTGCTTTTGGGCCACACCAGGTGATGCTCAGAGGTTACTCCTGGCTATGCACTCAGAAATTGCTCCTGGCTTAGGGGACCATATGGGACGTCGGGGATGGAACCAAAGTTTGTCCTGGTTCAGCCACATGAAAGGCAAATGCCCTAACACTGTGCTATCACCCCCACATTAATTTTTTATAAGTACTTTTAGAATGCATGAGAGAATCTGGAAGCATAGCAAGAGACAACTTAGCATTACTAATAAGCCTCAGAGAGGAGCTGACTTGCAGTTAAAAAAGATTTAGAACTACAAGACATTGAGGCAGAGAATTGTAAAATTCATTTGAACACATTTCTTATGTTTTTTTTTTTTTTATCCTTACCCAACCTGAAATCTCTCTCCTTCACATGCACAATATGTAGAAAAGGAGTAAGGCAGAGCTAGTACAGCAGGTACAGCTTGCCTTGTATCCTGCCAACTTGGGTTCAATACTTGGCATCTCATATAACTCCTCTTAGCACTGCCAGAAATAATTCCTGAGTACAGAGCCAGGAGTGACCCTGAGATATGTCAGCTGTGGCCCAAAGTCCAAAAAAGAAAGAAAACACAAAAGAAACGGATTAAGGAAATGAGAAGACAATAGAGATAAAGATCCCAGTGATTTTAAATAGTTAGAGACTGATCCCAGTGGTCAATCTCTCAGATTCATCACATTTCTTTTTCATCTGTAAAGATACAGGGAGGAGGGAGATTTGGGACATTGGTGATGGGAATGTTGCACTGGTGAAGGGGGGGTGTTCTTTACATGATTGAAACCCAACCACAATCATGTTTGAAATCAAGGTGTTTAAATAAAGATATTAATAAAAAAAAAGATACAGGGATGAAGAGGTCACTAAGTCAACAAAGTGAAGCCTTTTAATGTTGAAAAAAATCCCAATGCTTTAATGCACCAACTGAAAATGATTCTGAAACTGTCACAGTGTATGTCTATCCTTGAAATACCATCTTGATCCCCAAACTTCTTCCAGTTACTAAGCATCACAGCTATGACCATATTTTAAATATACAATTCCTCCACTCCTTTCAACTTTTGCTCTTTCCTATTTTTAATTTTCCCTGTGTTTGGAACTGCTTCTAAAAGCATGGCGTTGCTATTATTTCCCCTAATAATAAAATAGAATAAGTATTTTTATTTCAAGAAGGGTGAACCATAATGAATAAAATATACATGAATTCTATGTTTTTATAGTGTTGTACATTAGAGTTTGATAAGAATAACTGGATAAGAATATTTGGGAATCATACAGACTTTCTTTTCCCCCCTATTCTTTATTGATCAAATACTTCCCAGAAACTGTTACTCCAATTATATGTAGTCAAGATAAACACTAAAAAATATGGTCAACTTACTTTACAACTTATGCCTTGTTCCCATAAAACTTATAGAAGGAAATATTGTGGTAATAAGATAAAAAAAGAAGGGGCTGGGACTAACTAGATTTCTGTTCTTTGGGGCTTTGGGGGGTGGGTGGGATCACAACTGGTAGTGCTCAGGGGTTACTCCTGGCTCTGCAATTTGAAATAGCTCCTGGCAGGCATGGGAGATCATTTGTGATGCCAGGATTCCAACCACCATCAGATGCCCCACTGCTGTGCTATCTATCTCTCCAGCCTGGTTTCTGTTTTTTTTTTGTGATCAAGTTCTTCCCTCTTTGTGAATAAAGAAGAGTTAGACCGACTGCATTAGATAGAAAATACAAGCCTGATTACTTCTCTTTTCAGAATCCTTATTACACATTTTGTGGTGTGTCCAGAATACATCTTGGAAAGTAGAATAACAGATGTATTATTCATATGACATCCACTACTGCCTATATTTATAATTCAGTTTTTTTTGTCTCTGGCTCAACACTGCTTTAAAGTTAATTTCTTCACCTGCTCAGAGGTTATTCTTGGTTCTGTGTTCAGCAATCATTCTTGGCAGGTTTGGGGGACCAGGCAGGATGCAGGGGATCAAATCCTGGTTGGCCACTTGCAAGGAAAATGCCTTACTGATGTGCTATAGCTCTGGCCCTACTTTAATGTCTTGACCAGTGCTTTTCTGATTAGAGAGAGCAACAAGCAGGTGAATTTCTGTCTTTTATTGCCTACATTTCTCTAAATGCTTAGCATGAGGCTGTCCTGCAGTCTGACCATCACTGGCCATCTGTTCCTTGAGTTGCTAGTGGTTTGGTTTTGTTACTTTTCTGTTCCAACTAATAAGAATAAGCTTCTTTTGATATCTCTCAGAATCTCATAGAAAATTATATAATTATTTTTGAGCTAACTTAACATTAATTTTAGTATAACATGACAAAATTATACTTTTAAAGTTCAATATAATTTTATATTAATGTCTAGTAGTTTAAAATTTTACTTTATTTTTTGTTTGTTCTCATTTCTTTTTCCGTAGTTACAAAGTTGTTTATGCTTGAGCTTCAGTCATACAATGTACAACACCCTTCACCAGTTCATATTTTCCACTGCAATGTCTCCAGTTTCTCTCCTGCCCTCCCCCATGTCCTCTCCCCTGCTTGCCTCTGAGGTAGACATTTTTCCTCTCTTTCTCTTCCTCTTTTTGTGTTTTGCAATATTATTACTGAAGAAGTATCATGTGGAAAACTTTATCTCCTTATAGTGCCTAGTTCTTGTCCAGAGTGATCCTTTCCAATTATTATTGTCATAGTGATCCCTTCTCTGCCCAGCTGTACTACCTTGCTATTTGTGGCAAAAATTCCTACTATCATCTTCGTTTTTTTTTGGGTCACACTCGGCAGTGCTCAGGCATTACTCCTGGCTCTATGCTCAGAAATCGCTCCTGGCAGGCTCGAAGGACCATATGGGATGCCGGGATTCAATCTACCATCCTTCTGCCTGCAAGGCAAACTCACCACCTCCATGGTATCTCTCCGGCCCCTATCATCTTCTTCTTAAGGACTTCATTCTGATACCTGCAGGTCCATCTTTATGCAGACCTACTACTACCTAGTAGTTATTTTTTCTCTTTTAATCTTGCATACTCTTCACTTCTCTTGAATAGCATAGGAAGGGAATCTCAGAAGTAGCTGAGACCCTTTTGCATTACAGATTTTTGTTTGTTTCTTAGAGAAGGAAACACACTTTCAAGAAATTCAAAGATAAGTCTCCATTCCTGAGCCATTTAGATACTTGGGGAAAGCAGTGTCCTTGAATATTTAGAACCGCTTGGAAAAGGGGGGCAAGAAATGTGTTAGAAAAAAGGGGGGCAAGAAATGAAGCTCCACCCCGCTGAAATTGTACTTCAAACAACATGCAATAGTGAGTGGTCTCTAAAAATGCTTTTTAGTTTGTATAGGTACGAGCTGACATCTGCCTTTGCATCAGGAAACAGTTGTATCCAAGGTAATTCAAGTGCGAGGCTTATTTCTATACTACCAGCCTCTTGCAGCAGGGGGCGCCCTGCTCTTGGTGGAGATTTAGCAGCCCAGTTTCAAATGTGACTTCAGAAGCATCTGGTGCTGGACAGTTCCCCCACTTCTAGGCGCTGAGGACTTTGTGGAGGTTAGAAACTTGTGGAAGTTTGTACTTTCTAAGGGGCACACATCCCATTCTTGCCCTGTTTTCACCAAAAAATACCCGCAGGGCACAATAAACATAAACAGACATCCAGCCAAAGCCATCTGCTTTTTGAAATTCCAGGTAATTGCCACCTATCTGATTTTAGGTGTGTGTGTGTGTGTGTGTGTGTGTGTGTGTGTGTGTGTGTGTGTGTGTGTATGTAGATACAAACATGGTTCATTCCTTAAACATTCTCTTTACTTGTTTTTAATCGTCTGATTTTTAAAAATACAAACATATAAGTATTTTATAAAGTACTTAAGAAATATAAAGGTATGAGATATGTGTATTCTTTTGTTTGTTTTTGGGGATGCAGGATACACCTGGTGGTTCTTACAGCTTACTCCTGGCTCTGCACTGAGGAATCATTTTTTTGTTTTGTTTTGTTTGTTTTTTGGGGTCACACCTGATGGTGCTCAGGGATTTACTCCTGCCTCTACACTCAACAATTGCTCTTGGCAGGTTCAGGGGACCATATAGGATGCTGGGATTTGAACCACCATCCATCCTGGGTTGGCAAATGCAAGGCAAATGCCCTATCGCTGTGCTATTGTTCTGGCCTTAAGGAATCACTCTTGGCAAGCTTTGAAACTTTATGAAGTGCTGGGAGTCGAACCTGGGTTGGTGGCGTGTAAGGCAAATTTCCTACCCTCTGTACTATCACTCTAGCCTAGATATTGTATATTATTTGTATATTATCAAACTATAAAAGCAATATCTCTTTGTTGATGTTCATGTATTGTATATCTCATCACTAAATCCTACTCATTTCTTTCTTTAGAAATAATCTGTTCTATTTTTTCCATAACATTTGAAGAATAGTGTTTAGCCTATTAGTTTTTAGAGTTTAAACAGTTTGCCTATGTAGAGATATGATCAATAGAATTGAGACCTGAGTAGGCTGGAACTACTGGACAATGAAGGTGGGATCTTGACACTCTGGAGGAAGGAATGGAATAGCAGCAATGCAAAAATAAAACAATAATTTCACTATTTTGTCAACTGGAGGAAGGAATGGAATAGCAGCAATGCAAAAATAAAACAATAATTTCACTATTTTGTCAACTAGTAAAATGAATTTATAGTAAAATATACTATGTATTTAAAAAAAATTCCCTAATACAGAAAACTCTCTAAATGATGAGGAACCCTCCACATTTTGACATGTATCATTTTTATAATTATGCAATTTAAATTACTTTTTAAAATGATGACATTAGTCATTTAAAAGCATGATTTAATTTGAAACTATGAGATTTGAATTTTTCTTCTTTTTTTTTCGGGGGGTGGTGGGAATCACACCTGGCAGCACTCAGGGGTTACTTCAGGCTCTATGCTCAGAAGTCACCCCTGGCAGGCACAGGGGACCATATGGGATCCCAGGAATTAGAACCACCGTCCTTCTGCATGAAAGGCAAATGCCTTACCTCCATGCTATTTCTCCGGCCCCAAGTTTTTCTTATTATTTAACTTAATTGCATTGTGATCAATGCAATTTGGATGGTATGATTCCAGTTGTTAGATATTTTCTTGACACTTGCTTAAAAGATAAAAATTGCCTAATGAGTACCTGCGACTACTCTACTTTGATTCAAGAGTAGTAATTAGTTTTCCCCTGCCATTCCCAGTATTCTATAGGTTAATAGCTCAATTTTTCTATTCAGGGGGCTGTCTGGAGTCCATTAAGACAATTTTGTTACTTATAATTAACTATGTCGTTGCTAGTTTTGTCTGCTTAATCTTTCAACATTCAAACTCATGTACTCAAATCTCCAACTCAAAATGGCATTCCGATGGCCATATTTCCCTCTTGTAAAAGTCAATGTGCACTTTATATGTTGTAAGGAAATTTCATTACCCTCCTACAAATTTAGAATTGTAACTTTTTCATAGATTGAATCTCTAGTTGTCATGTGTTGATGTTTTTAAGGGCAGTAGTTGATGTAATTTTAAGGAGTGATGATACTTTTCCTGGAATGGCAGCTGGACTGAGACCTGAACTCCTGGCCTGGGATACTATGCCCTCCTGGAACTGACAATTGTCCTAACTATAGAAAGGAAAAGTCAGGCAATTAGCTTGGGCCAGGTTAATAGCCAGGCAGAGCATGCCAACAAGCTGGGAGACCAGAGGCCAGGGCCGTGACTAATATATAGCATCAGCAAGATGCAATTTGACACCCCCCCCCACTCTGATGTTAAAGATTGACCTGGAAGCCAAAGCTAATGATGTTTCTAGTCCTTTCCTTCTCCCCACCTCTTCCCACCCCTACACCAGACTGCTGGGCTAAATTGTGGATCTCTACAATGAGTAGTG